>NC_091752.1:51704865-52004865 GCF_043380555.1 Nothobranchius furzeri
CTGATGTGGAGGCAACTTGTTTCATCCATAATGTAGGTGATGTCATGCTGACCTGGCTGATGGATGATAGAGAACCACTTAAAGACAAAGTCGTGCAAAAGACAAATGCGACTTCTACAATCAGCACTCTGACAGTAGCATCAAGTGTCTGGAGAACCCTGGATATTCTGAAATGTAAAGCTAAGCATCCCTGCATCTCTGATGAGAAGACCGTAAAAGTGTCAGGTAAAAGAGTAGGGCTCTAGAAAAATGTTTAAAGGATTCATTTATTGAACAAAAATATATTTATACATCTGTTTGTGGCAATGTCCGTTTCACTTTCTGCTGTTACCATCCAGGTCCTACAGTTAAAACTCCACAGATGAAGATCAGGAGATCCCTCTCAGACCTGCTGAAGCCAGACGATTTCGTCCTTCAGTGTGACATCACACAGCTCTCTTCACAGGACCTTTATGTCACATTTCAGGCTGAAGGAAATGATATTTCTGAGAAGATGTTCGTTGATCTTCCTGAAGGCCCAGACCAACATTCAGTCACTAGAAGTTTCTCTGTGCCTAAAGAATCCAGGAGCAGCTCAACATTCACCTGCTCAGTGACTCAAGGCTTCTCCAGCACATATTTTAGGTCTAATGAAATCAGCATTGTTTACGGTGAGAAATGACTTCAAGTCTGTTTGGGCTGAATGTTGGCTTCACTGATCAAAAATGTTGTCTTCTTTTATCCAATATTTAGTGTCCCCTTCAGTAGAACTTGTTGTGGTCCCTGGTGAAGAATCAGGACGGCAGAGGCTCTTGTGTTCTGGATGGGGCTTCAACCCACAGATTAAGTGGCTCAGTGGGTCACAGCAACTCTCTCCATTACGCAGTGAAACCAGCATGGATACAAATGGACGAGTAGCTGTAACAAGTCAACTGACAGTTCCTCAGAAAGAGTGGAAGACAGGAAAGGTCTTCACTTGTGAAGTGTCAGACGGGTCTCTGAATAAAATCAACAAGCACATCAGTGTCTGCTCAGGTAAAGCTCCGGCAAAACAAACATTGTTCACTCATAAGTCAGACAAAATTAAAAACTAAATCTCAGTTTCCATTTCATTCTGGGAAATCTCAATAAATGAGAACGGGCTCCAGTCTCCAGGACAAGGAAACGCATACGCACCTGTTAGCTTAGCACGCCAACCTAGCTTGATTGCCTACTCCCCCTGTATTAAATAATGTCAACCTTTGAACTTAAAGCTAACTGTAGAAGAGGAGGGAGGAGAACTGAAAAAAAAGTCTTTTGCATATTGGAGCTGATTAGCATTCGATGTTGTGCCACTTCAGCAAAATGTAGCAAAACATTTAGATGTTCCCCGCTCAAACGCTGCAAATTTGCTTAAAAGAGTGATTAGAACCAGATAAAGGCTAAGGAGATTATTCAGTTGTTAGAATCAGGTGTGTCTGAGCAGAAACATATTAAAAACATTATAGGTCCTTCTCAAAAAATGAGCATATTGTGATAAAGTTCATTATTGTCTGTAATGTACTGATAAACATTAGACTTTCATGTATATTAGATTCATTACACACAACTGAAGTAGTTTAAGCCTTTTATTGTTTCTAATATTGATGATTTTGGCATACAGCTCATGAAAACCCAACATTCCTATCTAAAAAAACTAGCATATTTCATCTGACCAATAAAAGAAAAGTGTTTTAAATGACTGCTTCAGTGCGGCGTGGCATGGAGGCAATCAGCCTGTGGCACTGCTGAGGTGTTATGGAAGCCCAGGATGCTTCAATAGCGGCCTTAAGCTCATCCAGAGTGTTGGGTCTTGTGTCTCTCAACTTTGTCTTCACATTATCCCACAGATTCTCTATGGGGTTCAGGTCAGGAGAGTTGGCAGGCCAGTTGAGCACAGTAATACCATGGTCAGTGAACCATTTACCAGTGGTTTTGGCACTGTGAGCAGGTGTCAGGTCGTGCTGAAAAATGAAATCTTCATCTCCATAAAGCTTTTCAGCAGATGGAAGCATGAAGTGCTCCAAAATCTCCTGATAGCTAGCTGCACTGACCCTGCCCTTGATAAACCACAGTGGACCAACACCAGCAGCTGACATGGCACCACAGACGATCACTGACTGTGGGTACTTGACACTGGACTTCAGGCATTTTGGCATTTCCCTGTGCCCAGTCTTCCTCTAGACTCTGGTACCTTGATTTCTGAATGACATGCAAAATTTGCTTTCATCTGAAAAAAGTACTTTGGACCACTGAGCAACAGTTCAGTGCTGCTTCTCTGCAGCCCAGGTCAGGCGTTTCTGCCGCTGTTTCTGGTTCAAAAGCGGTTTGTCCTGGGGAATACGGCAACTGTAGCCCATTTCCTGCACACACCTGTACACGGTGGCTCTGGATATTTCTACTTCAGACTCAGTCCACTGCTTCCGCAGGTCCCCCAAGGTCTGGAATCGGTCCTTCTCCACAATCTTCCTCAGGGTCCGGTCACCTCTTCTCGTTGTGCAGCGTTTTCTGCCACACTTTTTCCTTCCCACAGACTTCCCACTGAGGTGCCTTGATACAGCAATCTGGCAACAGCCTATTCGTTCTGATATTCATTTCTGTGTCTTACCCTCTTGCTTGAGGGTGTCAATGATGACCTTCTGGACAGCAGTCAGGTCGGCAGTCTTACCTATGATTGCGGTTTTGAGTAATGAACCAGGCTGGGAGTTTTCAAAAGCCTCAGGAATCTTTTGCAGGTATTTAGAGTTAATTAGTTGATTCAGATGATTAGGTTAAAAGCTCGTTTAGAAAACCTTTTCATGACATGCACATTTTTTGAGATAGGAATGTTGGGTTTTCATGAGCTGTATGCCAAAATCATCAATATTAGAAACAATAAAAGGCTTGAACTACTTCAGTTTTGTGTAATGAATCTAATATGTATGAAAGTCTAATGTTTATCAGTACATTACAGACGATAACGAACTTTATCACAATATGCAAACTTTTTGAAGGACCTGTACATGTCCATTAGCCCTGCAAGGCTATTTATGTTTATGTATTTAGCAGACGCGTTTGTCCAAAGCGACTTACAAGTGATAATCGGCATATTGCCCTTGAGTCTAACAACAACAATAACAACAACTTGACATCAATCATGGAGAGAAGGGAACAACGGAGTGGACAGTAGAGAGGGGGGACGGGTGCAGGGAGGGTGCTAGTTTAGAAGATGCTCTCTGAAGAGCAGGGTCTTCAGGAGTTTCTTGAAAGTCGAAAAGGAAGCCCCTGTTCTGGTAGTGCTTGGAAGATCATTCCACATTTGTGGAACGATGCATGAGAAGAGTCTGGATTGTCCTGAGCGTGGTGTAGGCACTGCTAGCCGACGATCCTGTGATGACCGGAGCGGCCGGGCCGAGACGTAAGCCTTTGCAAGAGGATTCAGGTAGATGGGAGCCGTACCATCTCGGACTTTGTATGCTAGTATTAGCAATTTGAATTTGATGCGTGCAGCTAGCGGTAGCCAGTGGAGCTCAATGAACAGAGGGGTGAAGTGTGCTCTTTTTGGCTGATTGAAGACCAGACGCACCGCTGCATTCTGGACCATTTGAAGAGGTCTCACAGTACAGCTTGGAAGACCAGTTAGAAGGGCATTGCAGTAATCGAGGCAGGAGATGACAGTAGATTGCACCAGGAGCTGGGTGGCATGTTGTGTTAGGTATGGTCTGATCTTTCGTATGTTATACAGCGCAAAGCGGCATGAACGAGCAATACTATTTGTGTGTGAGTGTGCAGCATGCGGCTTGACTTTGAGCTCCTTCCTGAAGGGGAGAGGGTGCAGGGGCATGACCTATTGACCCTTTGCATCCATGTCTTCTATGTCATCTGATCATGTGGGTCCGCCATGGTGGACATCAACATTAAATTACAGGAGTGTTGAACAGATGGCAAATGTAGTGACTGAGGTTGTATTAATTTACCGGTTTAGCCTGGTTTCTTCTAGTTCAAGCCCAGTTCACTTGTGAGAAGACTTAGCACCCCTAGGTGGGGCTCATAGAGTGGTAATTCCAAAAGTGTCAGCTAGCTTACAAACGTTAGCTTATTTCTCCCTGCTGCTGTGCTCACTGATTTGATGAAGTTGCCCGCTTAGCCAGAATTCACCCTGATGTTTTGTAACATTATGTGATAAACAGCGTTTCATTTTACACTGAGCTGATTTAAACAACACATTGAAAAGTCCAGATCCCTGCCAGATAGTGTGGCTGGCTGGGTCACCAGGACCGGCTGTTACTTTCACATAGTGGAGAAGACATCTCTTAATGGTGAAGCTCATCATGCTAAAGAAATAAATTTGTTACAACCCGTTCTTAAAAGGGTGAAGACGGGTGCAACAGATGGGTGCAAAAGTAAAGTAGCAGCACGTTTTATTTACAGGGAGGGTGGCAGTTGTTGAGAACACACTTAGGCTGTTTATCATTTAAACAAAGATACGCTAAACAAATGAATCCGAACTACAGCTGAAAATAACTCCAAAGGGAGAGAAAATCAGCAAACATGCGACCATGGGAAGTTAACTAATATTAACCAGAGGTGGCTCTAAGGCTATAATAACAAACTAACTAGGCACAATTGCTATTTTTACACAAAACCACAAAGCATTTCAGCTATTTCAACAAATCTAAGAAGCATTACCATTAACTAAAAAACTCTGACATGCATCTATTTCAACAACTCCACCAAGTCTTTCTGCCATTTGCACAACCTAAGAGGAGCTACGTCTATTTAAACAAAAACATTTTTTATTTTATTTTATTTTATTTGCTGCAACAGAGCACCCTGGCCATCAGCACAGATCTGAGCCCCCTTTGCTACTGGCAGCCTCCGCCTTTCAAAGCTTCAGGTGTTGTCAGAAGATTGAAAGCTGCTGCGTCGGCTTCCTAAAAAAGGGTAGAAGCCCAAACTCGGCATACCGCTGTCCGTGGTGCTGAATCATTGGACCGCTTAAGCAGAGTTGATCTGTGGTACTGTCCAT
The DNA here is from genome assembly GCF_043380555.1 of Nothobranchius furzeri. Taxonomy (NCBI): domain Eukaryota; kingdom Metazoa; phylum Chordata; class Actinopteri; order Cyprinodontiformes; family Nothobranchiidae; genus Nothobranchius; species Nothobranchius furzeri. Next base: position 51,709,871 of record NC_091752.1, read on the forward strand.
GGTGCTGAACTCCTGCTTCCAGAATGGACAGGCAGTGGTCGTAACAAACTTAATTTTAATACACGTAGTCCATTATTGGATCAATATTAGTATCTATCAATTCACTATAGTGGATATTAACGCACATCACCCATAGTGAAATATAGGATAATCAATCCTACATAAGTAATACAAACACATGACATTTATCATTTCACATCCATCACAGTCAGTCCCTTTCTTGCTCAGGAAACACATGAATGTTAATTTGAAATATGTTTGTTGCAAATCTGAAAATAATTAAATTGACAGCTGCTGTCCATTGCTGTTTTCAGTCTCCATCCAACTTGAGTTTCCACCCTTGTCTGTTCCAGCTGAACATGCAACAACTAATACCCTTTTACTGTGAAACCAAAGAAAAAGAAGCAAAATAAGGCTACAAACCAGCTTGCTTGCAAAAAGACGTTAACAGTTCCTTTGATGTCGATCATGGCAAATTAGTATTTCATTGAGTAGTGTGACGTCACTTGCAAAGGGTCAATAGCCATTCAAATTTCTAAACCGTGTCCTCTCCTTGATGATGACTGCCATTTTAAGAGCATTTTGCTTTGTCTACATTATTGTAACCATAAAGTCATTTAAGATAATTTTTTTATTTACAGATTAGTATTACTCCTTCATGCAGGTGTATTTAAATATTATAAAGATCTACATGTTATGTGATTTGGTGTGTTTCACTTTCAGCTTGTTCAAGCCTCCCTCCTTCGATTCAAGTGGAGATTCCCAGTTTTAGGACTGTGATGAAATCAGTGTCGGATGTTAAAGCTACGTGTTTGGTCCGCACCGCTTTTGATGCTATAGTCACCTGGCAGTTGGATGAGAACATCTTACCAAGGGACAGAGTGAATCAGGAAGCAAACACAACTCACACAGTCAGTCAAGTGATGGTTTCCTTGAGCCAGTGGAGGACCCTGAAGTCTGTAACATGCAGAGCAGAACACCAGTGCTTTCCACTCACCCAGGAAAGAGTACATCTTAGAAGTAAAACAATAAAACACAATAAAAATCACTTTTTTTTCACTGTAAAAGAGACGTTGAACTAATCAATAAAATATTTTCTTGTTACCATCCAGGTCCTACAGTTAAAACTCCACAGGTGGAGCTCAGGAGATCCCTCTCAGACCTGCTGAAGGGAGGCGATTTCGTCCTTCAGTGTGACATCACACAGCTCTCTTCACAGGACCTTTATGTCACGTTTCAGGCTGAAGGAAATGATATTTCTGAGAAGATGTTCGTTGACCTTCCTGAAGGCCCAGACCCACATTCAGTCACTAGAAGTTTCTCTGTGCCTAAAGAATCCAGGAACAGCTCAACATTCACCTGCTCAGTGACTCAAGGCTCCTCCAGCACATATTTTAGGTCTAATGAAATCAGCAATGTTCACGGTGAGAAATGACTTCAAGTCTGTTTGGGCTGAATGTTGGCTTCACTGATCAAAAAATGTGTCTTCTTTCTTTCACACATAATTTAGTGTCCCCCTCAGTAGAACTTGTTGTGGTCCCTGGTGAAGACGCAGGACAGCAGAGGCTCTTGTGCTTTGGATGGGGCTTCAACCCAAAGATGAAATGGTCCTCTGAGTCAAAGCCACTCTCTACTGACATGATCAGCATGGATACAAATGGACAAGTCACTGTAACAAGTCAACTGAATGTTCTTCAGGAAGAGTGGAAAACAGGAAAGGTCTTCACTTGTGAAGTGTCAGACGGGTCTCTGAACAAAAACGTTTACAAGAACATCAGTATCTGCTCAGGTAACCATGGCAACCTGAAAACAGTCATAGCCTCAGATGTTTGGTTAAAATACACGTGTGGAAGAAAAGTTCACTTGTAGACACGTTTCTCTTCTTTAACCTTGTGCTCATTTCCCAGTGACTTCAGCATCCTCTCAGAGAGTTGCCGTCTATCTTCAGGAACCACCATTAGAGCAGCTTCAGAAGAAGGGACAGCTGACTCTGACATGTCTACTTGTCGGCACTGATCTCAGTGGTTTCTCCATCACCTGGAGAGTAGCTGGTTCCAAATCTCCACAACGTAAAATGTGTATGAAGGGACCTGAGGGTCACAAAAATGGGACGGAGACTTGTTACAGCTTCCTTAACGTGTCATCAAAGGATTGGGACTCGTATAAGACAGTCTCGTGTGCGGTTAAACATCTCTGTTCCAGTAAGGTACATGAAGACTCCATCAGTAAAAGTACAGGTAATATTAAAAGTTCATTGTCCTCCATCACTGTTTTTGACTCAGATTTAAAGAAGGGTTTGTTTGTTTGTTTGTTTGTTTAAAGTGGTACATCCACCAGTCGTGAGGATCATCCAACCAACTGCTGCTGAGCTGACCCTGTCTGACAGCATCGTGCTAACTTGTTTAGTTTCTGGGTTTTTCCCAGCAAACATCATTGTGCACTGGGAAGAAAATGGTCAAGAGCTTCCGTCTGTTCGCTACATTAACAGTCCTCCATGGGGAGAACAAGGAAGAGACTTTTATTCAATGAGAAGCAAACTAAATGTCACCAGAAGCCAGGACGAAAAGTCCACTTATGCCTGTATTGTCAGACATGAGTCATCTCAAACTCCAGTGAAAACCAGCATAAATGATGTGTTTGGTGAGCTAACAACAGATATTTTATTTTTGGTTGCACATCTTTCTTCTAACTTCATGACTTTCATCTGCAGCCTCAGTGACCTACGCCAAACCTACAGCCGTCCTGCTCCAGGGCTCTAATGAACTCGTGTGTCTGGTCTCTGGCTTCAGCCCGGCTTCCATTAACATCACCTGGTTTCGCAGTGAAACCACTAAACTGGAGAACTGCAACACAAGTGAGCCCCTCTTAGGTCCAGATGGGAAATTCAGCATCCAAAGCAACCTTCGTCTATCCCAGACCCTCTTCCTACCCGGGGTGGTTCTAACTTGCAGGGTGACTCATGAGAACATCACCTTGTCCCTCAACATATCCAAACCTGGTAGGTGTGACCATTTGTTCCTCAAAAAGGACTTTAATCCCTTAACTCATTCACTGTCAATGATGACTAAAGTCGTCATTTGCATTTTTTTACCGTGTGGGCGTCGGACGAGCCCCCGCACCGTGAGAACAAACATCTCCGCTCTAAAGCCGATCTTCATCCACATACCTCACACGTGACGTGATCAGGAAGCAGAACATCCATGTGTTAGGAGATTGTTTTGGGCCGCTGCTGTAAAAACAAGTGAGACGCGAACCGGAAAAGTGTCTGCCGATCACAATTCAACAACAGATGACAAAAGAACGGATAACGCTCGAAACGCGCAGATTCTTCTTGATGTAAGAGGTGAGTCTCCGCTTTGTTTTGGTTGTTTAGGCGTTGACATCATCCTAGCGCGCAACGTTCTGTCACTCTTAAAAAACAGTAAAAACGGTGAGAAACGCTGGCAGTGAATGAGTTAAAGTCCAAAGATGTCGTTGTCCATCTCTCACAGCAGCAAACTCATCTCAAGAGATCCTTTAAAACCTGTTTCTGCATCCTTTACAGACACGCTGGAGCACTGTAATCTATTTGATGACATCAGAGACGCTGATGTGAGCCAAGACACACTAAAGCAGACCTGGACTGTGGCTTTGACTTTTCTCATCTGTTTCTTCATCGCCACCATTTTCTCTGTCATCATCACCATCATTAAGGTAAGATTCAGCTTTAGTCTGCTCATCTTGTGGCATTGCAATCCATATAAACACTCCTAAATACTGATATTTATTTATTTATGTGTTTATTTTATTTCTTTTTTCATCTTAAAAGAAGCAGACGAGATGTTGACAGATGTCTCCTTCTTCTCTTTTCAGAATAAATAACGACAGCCACCAGAGAAATTTAACTTCTCTGGACAAAGACATTTTTAGATTTTTAAAGCATCTGAACTGGTTCACCTTCAAGTGTTTTTCAGTTTTTTATTCATTTTTTGGTGAAATTGTTTTGTTGCATTTCATTTAAGATTTAGTGTGATGTGTTAAAAAAATAATAAAGGCAATACATGAAGTTCAAGAATTTTGACAAAAATGTTGCTGTCATTCTTTTTTATGAGGTTAAAATAAAACATTTTGTAATAATTAAGAACACATTTAGTAAAATTTACTCAAATAATTTAGTATTACTTGTAATACACATATTCTCCACAAGATGGAAACAAATCGTCACAAGCAGTTTCTGCAACCTTCAAGATCCTTTAAGATGAAAAGATCCTATTTGATGACCGAATGACAATATTGAGTTAATTTTATATCTGTGAATCATATTAAAGATCTCACTCTGAATAAAATAAGCAAATACAAACAACTTATCACAATTTTAAAAATCCTGGCCTGGTTTGTTGGATGTTTAATTGAGAAATAATAAATTGTATTAATGACAATTTAGTTTCTCTTAAAGGCAAATCTTTTGTCTTTTTCTAAAAGTCATCAAAATAAGTTGCTATAATTTTTGTTTTACACCTTGTTACAGTGTCTTTTCAAACACGCCATGAAATGCTAAACTGCACGATCATCCATTCAATTCAAAGCTTTACTGTTGTTTGAAAAGTAAGGAAACATTTTCTCTGTACAACAAGACTCTCACTTAGCTGCCCACAATGGAAGCTAAACGTAGAAATTTAAATATAAACTTCATAATAAGATTGTCTGTATTTGGTTCTACAACTCCCCAAGGCGCTTTACAACATCCACCCATTAAGCTGCTGGTGATAAGCTACACTGTGGCCACAGCTGCCCTGAGGTGAGGCTGCCAAGCGCTGACACCACCGGTCACTGCAACCAGCAGGTAAGGCAGGTGAGGTTTCTTGCCCACGGACTCAAAACTGTGACAGGACTCGAACCTGCAACTCTTTGTTTACAGGGAGAGCACTAAACTCCTCTGCCACCATCAAGCCCATTATAAAACTAAATGAACAAAGATAAACAGTAAGGGGATGTAAACTATAAGGGCATTTTGGCTGCGTACGTATTTGTGCAAATGATGCGTTACATTAGCTGGTGTGTGCAACAGTCAGTAAAACAAGTATTTTACAGATGATGTGTAGATAATCCCAGCATCAGAAAAACGCATGGTAACAAAATAGTAATCAGTTTCAAAGCATCTAGCCTAAAACCTGTAGAAAAGACAGATTAATTTTGTGGATGTCAGGAAAAGGTCACTCTGTCTGGAAGTCTAATTAATAAAGTAACAAACAGGTTAACAAGTCATTAGAGTCAACATGTCTGTTAGAGTTGTCCAGTGATTTCAATAACATATAACTGCACTGTTTCTTAAAGATTTGATTAAATGTATGTTTGTAGATTATTCATTCAGTTTACACACAATTTACAAGATATCTAAGTTACAACTGAGGAGACATTTGAGCAAAAAGAGACGTTTTAGTGAGTCAAGCTGTAAGAACTGGCTTTCGTAAAACAGCCAGTTAACATCAATGGGGCCGTTATCTCATCTTCTGCTGGTTCCCAGATGCAAACTGGAGAAAGAAGCTGGAATTGAGAGACTGTTCTGACCTGAGCAAGCCTTTTATCAGAATCCCTGCAGCACTGCACAGGAACTGCACTGCAACCGTCTGCAGAGGCAAAGAGATAAAAAATAAAATATGCACATATTTTGCATTTTTCAGCACCCTCTACCATTAAGATCTGATTCCTGCCTCTCCATCCACTTCTTCTTGGAGTCCCTTTGTTCAGGATGTTATCTGGAAAAGTTCTTTGCCTCAACAGGGTATCTGCAGGTTTAAGGGAGCCAAATTTAAGACTTTTTAAGACCTTTTTTTAAGGCCACTTTGACCAAATTTAAGCTATTTTTAAAATTAAATTTAAGCTATAATTTCCAGCTATTGCCTGGAACCGGTGCTAACCACGTCGTGAACGTGGGATTAGCCATCCAGTTACCATTAAACTTGCACTTCCCCATGGCGCAAGCTCCCACTAGCTTAACCAGCTAATGTGCTCATCTAAAAACAGCCCCCTTTCACAACCACCTGAATGTGTACGGTTCCGCTTACGCCAACATCGTACACAAAAAATGCTGAACACCAACTAGAAATTCACAAACATTTTTAAAGAAATAAAATAATCTTGTTTATTGGATCTTTGGTCATTTAAGACCTTTGGAAACTGGATTTAAGGATTATTTGTCATTTTTAAGGATTTTCAAGGCCTTAAATTTGGAAAAGCAAATTTAAGACTTTTTAAGGACCCGCGGATACCCTGCTCAAACGTTTCCTCTTTTAAAAAGCTGAACGTCTTTCAGATGTGTGGCATGGATGTTTCCTGCACTTTTTGTGGCCTTTGCTCAGTTGATCCCAGAGCAGAATAACTTTGATCAAACAACTAGAGATTCACCAAGAAGTGAAAAATGAAAGCAGGGAAACTTTCCAGCAGCTCCAGTTACAACTTCGATTTTATTCAACTGTACCAGTTACTTAAAAGCAGTTCACACACCTCCAGAGGTGGAATCAAGTCAGTATCCCACCTCTGGACCCTACACCTCTGGTCTAACAGAGGTAGTCACAGAGCTGTGTAGGCGAGTGTGCAGTGGGAGACAGGATGTCTAGTGATTTTATTAGAGACCCATGAGAAAGAAATTCTGGATTCAAACAAAGTTTTTATTCTATTGCAATAAGAAGCATACAGAGCAATGCTAAGATCTATAGTAACAAAGACGACGTTATTCTAAGTGACACGACAACAGTCAGTAAATGACCCCAAACCACTACTACACATTTAAAGGTGAATACATGTAAAACAGTCTTCACACACAAAGTGGTAAAGTTCTAAACTAATTATAATGGAAAAAAGGAAATGTAGTTAAAGATATTTAGAAAATAATAAACTAAATTGCTTCAACAGGAAATCAAAGAGGCTTTGTGAGAACATTTAGATGAAAAATTTCAGCACCAGATCTACAGTATACAGTTAAAACCTATAAGGTACTACATGTTTATCACCAAGTATTACTTTTTCTCGTTTCATAATCTATGGAAAACACAGAATTTTCCATCAGCTAAAACATAAATCTCAATGTGAAACAGTGAATGAAGTTATCCTAATTATTAATCTAATATGTATTTGCCTACATCTAAAGAAGACCATAACCTTCAGTTAGAAAACTGAGTCTTACACTAGGTCATGTTATTATCTAAACTAAACATTCAACACCAACTCAACCCCAGATGGGACGTAGATGATACCTTTAAGAGCACAAAACATTTGTCACCTCTATTTTTACATAGTCAATTTTCAAAGCATGAGACCACACACAGTTATAAAAAGTATACCTGTGGTGCTGTGTGTAATGTGCAGCAACTCAACAAATACTACACACTTTCACTAACGGATATTTGCCGCTCAAATGGCAAACCTCACAAGATAAAAAGAGCCTTCAATGAAAAGAAACGCGACAGTGCATGATCATGTGGTGCACGTCTGTCACCTCGCTTTGACTGGCTAGATCTTACATTAACGGGCAGCATGTTTGTCCACAAAAATCAGAGTAATTTAGGGTCAGAATGATCCTCCAGAGCAGACCAGAGTACTCATTACACACCACATAATGTAGGATGATCTAAAACGGTCTGCAGAGCCGTAGCTTGTAATTGTGCACATCCTTAAAAATGTTAAGAGCTGGTCAACAATCGACAAGATTATCCTGCGATGTGAAACGGGAATAAACAGACCGCATCTTTCTGCTTCGCTGGGTTTGGGACTCACTTCCTTAGGTCTGTCTAAAACAGTGCCCTTTGAAGTCCTTACTGACCCCTGTCAACGAGTAGACCAACACCCTCGGTCAGAATCATACCATTTAATCCTCACATACCCTTGGAACACCTCCGTGTTAGGTCTGGGCGATATGGCCTAAAATATCACGACTTATTGAGGATTTCACCTCGATAACGATAAATGGGTGATAAATAAGGTATGCGCAGAAACAAAAGTTATCCACTACATGGGGCTGTTGCATGTATTAGTTGTGTCACGTTTTTATGTGACTCAAGGTGGTACAGCTTCTTAAAGGGGCATGAACATCGCCAACCTCCACACATCTTGTCATTTTTTTGTTATCAAACATGGGAAAAATTATCACAATAAGAGTCAGAAATTTCGATTACGAGAAATTTTCGATTTATTGCCCAGCCCTTCTCCATGTCATTGAAACGTCTCCACAGGGGGACAGGTGACACCAGGCTGTTGGCCAGTAACCTTAAAGCAGCTATCTCGCATAAAGCGGGACAATGGATCATCCAAACTAAGGCCAATCCAGGCTAAACTCCACTGGCTAAACAAATAAAGAGATGTGTACATGTATTAACGCAACTCAAGGTAGAAACCACTGGAAAAAGACAAGTACGTCTACACCACACAAACTATTAAGTGGCAAAGAATACATGCTGCGATTAGTGCTGCCACGATTAGTTGATACGTTATGAAGTTGACAAACAAAATAGTCAACTATAGATTTATTAGTCATTTATTCTATGAGCTATTTTTTTCTCTCTCTCTCTTGCTGCGGCACCTTCAGCGGCTGCTTTCTGCCTTACTGCTCAAGGCACATGTGTAGAAGTAGCCATCTGGGTCAGCCTTTGATCAGAATCACCGGAGAAAGAAGACATCATGGCGAGTGGGCAACATAGCTCAAAGGTTTGGGAGCATTTTACAAATACAAAAGAGAAGCACGTACAGTGCAAAATGTGCAAAGTGAAACTCTGCTTTCTCTGCAGCACAACGGCGATTCACAAGCACCTTAAATGGTGGAGAATGAAGAGTCACCTCTGTAACCCTATTAATTCTAGCTGCCAACATCAACAGTTACTTGTTTTCTTAGGTGTAGCAACAATAGTAGTGATGGTGATTGTGTTACAAGAACACGTTTGCATGTCACATATTTGCTCTGTTACAAACGCTAATGATTTATTTTATCCTGCTAAGTTAGTGTTAAAAAAAATAAGCACTCCTCTTCAATGGACGAGTTTGTTATAATGCCAAAAATGAATATTTTAGCTAGATACATTGTGAGCAGATCATTTTTGTGTAAAATTTATTCTTGGTTTTAGGTGCCTACCTCCATTTAACTGTGTACCATTTGTATTAGCAGGTTACAAAGTTAATTAAAAGTTATTTGATAAACTATCATCTTGTTTTTATTATTAGATGGCACATAACTGATAACACTTCAAACTAGAAGCAAATTATGTGTATTAGAGCATCCTGGTGCAGTTAGCTACACTTTTATACATGACACGATTTGTTGACTAATCTTCAACAAAATTGGCGATTAGTCGACTATTAAAATAGTTGTTTTTGGCAGCCCTAGCCACGATAAATGCTGCTAAATTCCAAAGGGGAAACCTAAGGACAGCAGCTCAGGCTGCACAACATCATTGAGTAATGATGAAAGACACAAACAATTATATGCCACCTTTTGTTAGACAAGGGGATTTTGTGAAAAATTTACAATTTGGGGGCCACAATATGTGGCTTGAGGGACAGAAAGAAGTGGCTCTGATCTAGGGTAAAGAAAAGACGCCAAAGGAACGAGACTGTAAAACTACATAGCCACCTTTGGGTACTCTTCAAGTTCAAGAAGTTCCTTTTGTCCTGTGTGGACTCTCATGTGTCTGTTTAAACTTGGTCTATGACTAAATCTTTGTTCACATAGCTCACAGGAAAAAGGCTTCTGTCCTGTGTGAACACCCATGTGACGATTTAAACTTGTCTTTTGGCTAAAATTTTGTCCACAGAGCTCACAAGCAAAAGGCTTCTGTCCTGTGTGGATTATCATGTGTCTGCTTAAACTTGTTTTATGACTAAATTTCTGTTCACAAATGTTACAGGTAAAAGGCTTCTGTCCTGTGTGGACACTCATGTGACTGTTTAAATATGTCTTCTGACTAAATCTTTGTCCACAAATCTCACAGGGAAAAGGCTTCTGTCCTGTGTGGACACTCATGTGACTGTTTAAATAAGTCTTATTACTAAGTTTTTGTCCACAGATATCGCATTCAAAAGGTTTCTCTCCTGTGTGGACTGTGATATGACGGTTTAAACTAGTTTTTTGGCTAAATCTTTGTCCACAAAACTCACACTCAAAAGGCTTCTGTCCGGTGTGAACTCTAATGTGTCTGTTTACACTTGTTTTATGACTAAATGTTAGTCCACAGAACTCACAAGCAAAGGGCTTCTGTCCTGTGTGGACCCTCAAATGACTCTTTAAATTTGTGTTATGACTAAATCTTAGTTCGCAGAACTCACAAGAAAAAGGCTTCTGTCCTGTGTGGACCCTCATGTGACTCTTTAAATTTGTCTTGTGATTAAATACTTTTCCACACTCGTCACAACTAAATGATTTTAGTTGTGTCTGAACTTTCTTGCATGAGTCTACATGCTGCTCAACGCCAACACACTTCTCATAAACCAAATACTCTGAAGACCATTCGGCTGAATGACCTGTCACTCTCGTATGTTTCTGGAGAGACCACTCGTGGAGAAATTTTTTACCACACTCAGGGCAGCTAAAGAATTTGTTGACAGCCTTAACATCTGATGCAGAAGACCTGCTCTCATTCCCGTCATTGTTTTCATCTCCAGTTTCAGGCCCAGGACCTAACAGCTCGGTGTCTAGATTCACATCATCCTCTTCAGCTCCACTACCTTCAGTCTCAGAATCAGTGGTTTGTTGATGATGGTTCACATCTGGGTTATGGCTATTTTCTGCTCCTCTGCCAGGTTCTGCTGTCATCTGGACAGCTGAGCTACTGCTTGGAACATCTTTGTCTTCTATTTGCTGCTCATGAAGCTGTGAGAACAGAGGTTTCTCTTCATCATATTCACTCTTTATACAAACTGTGGTGTAGGGAAATCTGGCAGGATCAGTCTCCTCATCCTTCAATTGGATCTGCTCTCCCTCCAAACTGGTCCTGACTTCCTCCTGTTCTTCCTTTATGTGGAGGTGATCTGGGTCCTGTAGATCAACACTGGCACTCTGTTCTTCAGGAGGTTCTTCTTTAATCAGCACCATTTTTAGAAGATCTGTAGGGACACACAGAAATACATGATGTGAATTATTGTCCGCTACAACTTTATATTCACACCTACAACAGTTGTATTATTGGTTTATGTTGGTGAGATCAGAACTGACCTAGAAAACAGGGCAAACCTTAATTCAGTTACTTTTTAATTCGAGTTTAAAATTTAAAGATTTTAAAACATGAGGGCCTGATAGAATTAATCCAATTGTTCTAACATGTTGGCAGTCTGAAATATTGATTTTAAGTATTTATTTCTCACGGAGTTCCACAAAAAAAAAATAAAAAAGATCAAAACTTCTAATTTGAGACTCGAGCTATAGTTCCTGACTGTGGAATTATCAATGTACTACAGGATTCATGTTGTAAATCTCCTACTACACTGTAAAACTGAATAGTTGACATGACTTGTATTAGATAAGTTACCAATACAAATTTGGACTAAGTTTTGAGATTTAAATTATTAGATTATGAATTAAATGTAACAGACCAAGAAGTGTACATGTTACCATTTTTCTGAGGGACTTTTACACGGTGTAAGTTACAATTAACAAATTTGAACATAACTGAACTTGATAATGTGCAAGTTGCACAGGGTTCAAATTCACCTGCTGTAAAAAAGTACTTTGCACAGTAAAATGCAATACATTGTATTAGTTAACATTTGCTTTTTTTTTCTCTTTTTTTTTACCGTGTCCTGTCTGGCTGTGAAGCAAACAGAATTGATGTCTGAATGCTGGTAACAAGCCTTACAGATTTACGCTCAGGTGGAGCATCAAAGTGTCTACTTTTAATGTCACGCCTGATACTTAAAACTTTATTGTTATTGTTTTTGAATGCTTGTAATTCTGACCAGACACGCAGTCAGAGGTGAAAGAGAAAAGAAAAGACAAAAGGTGGGGAGAGAGGGGGGAAGGGGGTGGGGGTGGGGGGTCCACAAAAAAAAACAATAATGAACAAGAGTCTGCATCTAGACCTGCAGAAAGAGACAAGGAAAAAAAGCAACAAACAAGATCAAGTTATCACTGCGTCAACTTGATGAAGAAATATATAATCAACATTGTTTAACTGAACAGTCACACGATAATAAATCACAGTGCATTAAGTGCCCACCGTAGTCTTAAGACATGTGTTGAACGTGCCCAAGCCCATACTTTTGAGAGCACCATGTGAGCACCTGTGTGTGTACACGCGCTTGCTTATGTAAGGTTTCTCTATAGGAGCGTCCAATAGAGAGTGTGAGGGACAACAGATCTGCCCCCCAAAGACGCGTAGGAGACAGGGGAGCTCCAAGTCCCCGAGATCCAGGCGCTGCCCTAGAACACAGGAACCCCAAGGAGACTGCAACCAGAAAGGCCCCCGCCCCCCTCGAGGGGCACAGAGGATCGCCCCAGGGGGCCACAACCAGCAGCCGGCAGAATCCCGGGAGATATCAGTGGCAAGCTCACAGGCCCGCCCGCAGCCTCCCACCCCCTAGCCGGCTGAGCCTGGAACCCAGGGGCGACCACCACCGCCGGGGACCCAGCAGAGCCCAGGGACCCAGGGACCCAGACCCCACCAGGCAGCCACCGGGATTGATCAGGCAGACGCCAAAAATCTTAAACCCCCTGACCCGGGAGCCACGAACACCCAGGCAGACCAAGGCACCACACCCCACACCAGGTGTGGCAGGGGGAGGGGAGACGAAGATCTATATCATCAAAAGAAGTCCCAGGAGAGGGGAGGAGTCAAAGGCCCCACCTGACAAACAGTCATACACATGCTCACACATGCACATACAACCAAAGACTTAAAAAAAATGCACGCCGGACACCCACTCATGCTCCCCATACACACCCTATTCACTCTGGTCCCGGTACTGCTGCACATGGGGTACAACCATCACCGGTTACCAGAGTTGGACCCTTTCTGCTGGGGTGCTGATGAGCAGGCTCCCCCGCCCAACGCTGAGCACAGCAACCCACCACCCCAGACCCCAACCAAACGGCCAGATCTCCCTCCTAGCCTCCAGCCCCAGGAAGCCAAGCAACAACAGAGGTGTGCTAAGACCCCTAGTCTCCCTCCACCTGCTCCAATATAGTGTTGTGTGTTGATGAGGTGTATTCCATGGCTGTGGTGAGCGGGCAGTGTGGGCATTGTCTGGCCTATGCCAGCTGATGCCACCGCACCACCCCACTTGCAGCCACAGCCCTCGGTGCCTAAGTGCAGTTTAAAATTGGAAGTGGGCACCGGCACTCGGGAGGAGGCTGAGAAAGTCCCCCGCCAAGTGCCGTTGAATGTGCTCACTCCCAAGGCCCTAAGTGTGTGTTTGCGTGGAATGTCGTTGGTGGAAGTGTATAAGGTGCAAATAAAATTGGGGGGCAGGCTGCCACAGGAATGCAGAAATGGGGTCTATACCAACACTCCCTGACTTGTCCACCCCCCAAGGTCCTATGTGCATGTTTGTGTGATGATGTGAGGGAGCAGGAGGAGAGAAATTTGCGGGGATGGGGAGGAATGGCTAGTTGGGCTTAGCCCTCCAGGGAACCAGCTCCCCCACTGGCCCCAATAGGCACCTCTGTTGTCAAACTGCCCCCCAGTGCATGGAGACCCCAGCCCATCCTGCCAGGGCCCAAAGCAGCAGCATTACAGAGTCTCACGGAGTCCGAAGGCACCAACCCAGCCCCACCCCAGCAGAATATCTATGCCCATCCCTGCATTTGCACAACTTCCAGAATATATAAGACATAGGACATCCAGGTAAGGTAGGGTCCTCCCCCTCCTGGACCTCCCCCTCCCCTGTGATGGGACAGCAGAGGAGCCAAGGTCTACCCGAGGCCCCTGAACCCGGGTCAGGCACTGCTGCATGTTCCTGCCTTCTTCCCGGCAGCATATATGTCAGGACCCGACCCCCAAGGCCCCGCCCAGACCCCCACACGGGGCCAGCCACCCCAACACCCCGAGGCCCCACCCAGGGGCAATGCAGCTGCCAGGCAGTGACCCATGGCCGCCGCCAAGACCTCCAAGGGGCCCCACTCACAACCACTACAACAAGTAGTCCACCCCCTGAGGCAACCCAAGCACCTCCAGAGGGGGGCAACACCCCCCCCACCCCCCCACCCCCCGTGAACTCACCCTCAGGGAACATCCGGATACTCCAAACTCAGGACCCCCCCCAGTTTTTGTGTTCATCCGTTTAGCCTTATTCCAGCCCTTTTCCGCTGCGCTCTTTGTTTATTAGACATCGTTTTATTAGTTAGAAATTCCTTTTGTTATTGATTCCCAGTCTTGGATGACCTTTTTGTTTCCTTTTCAGCCCAGAGCTTAATTTGAGTTAATAAATTTCCTTCTAAGAGTTTTAAACTCAGTTTGTTTCATTCCAGTACAAAATCTTCTTTACTCCCTCAAACACCATCGTGCTCCTAGCGAAGCCACGGGACGTAAAAGCGATGCATATGACAATCAGAACCACGTGAACCAAAGATGTTTCAATCGGGACATCGTCCAGGTTTCCCAGTAAACAAAGAGAGGGGGTGGTTGGGATATGACATTTCAGAGACTTTGACAGGTCTTCACATACTCTACCCCAAAATTCCTAGACAGGACCACATTGCATGCATGTAATTGTCAGGAATGTTGTTTGTGCAGTGTGTACAGATGTCAGACGACAACCCCCATCTTGAACATCCGATGACCTGTATAGTGTACTCTGTGTAGAATTTTGTACTGAATTAATTGTAAATTGGAGTGTCTGATCATTTTAAAAGTTTTTAAACAAGTTTGGGACCAGAAGTTCTGGTCAAAGCTGACTGATAGATCCACCTCCCATTTTTCAATAGGGATTGCCATTCTATCGTCTATTTTGGACAGTGTCTTATAAACTTTAGACAGTAGTTTGGGGGGTTTGAGATTATAGAAGTCTAATACCCTTGGTGGTGTTTGTAATTCTATTTTATTGAGCTTAAATTTTTGTTTGACTACAGATTTAATTTGGTGGTATTCTAAAAAGCTATTCTTATAGCTATTCTTCTTCCAAATTGGGAGACTATTCTATTAAATGGGATGAAGTCTAATCCTTCATATATGTGTTCCAGGTATAGGATTCCTTTATTTTTCCAGTCCGGAAGGTTCATCATTTTATTATTTTGCAAAATATCAGGATTATTCCAGATAGGTGTGCGTCTGCATGGTACTAGTGAAGACTCTGTCATTTTAGGATACTCCCACCATGCTGTCAGAGAGATGCTGATACTAATACTTTTGAAGCCTTCATGTTTTCTTATGCTTGAGCTAATAAATGGTAAGTCTGAAAGCTCTATCGTATTGCAAAGTGTCTGTTCTATGTCTAACCAAGACTCATCTAGTGGGTTATCTTGCAACTATCGTGGTATATATTGCAGCCTGTTGGCTAAGAAATAATAATAAAAGTTGGGTAAATCCAGTCCTCCTCTGTCTTTGGTCTTCTGAAGCATTTTTAAGCTAATTCGTGGAGGTTTATCCTGCCAAAGGAATTTGGTAATTGAGGAGTCCAGAGATCTAAACCAGTCAGCTGGTGGTTTGTTTGGGATCATTGAAAATAAGTAATTTATTCTGGGTAATTGTAGCAACCCTCCCCATGAGTGATATCGGTAAGGATTTCCATCTTGCAAGATCATCTTCCACTTTCTTTAAAAGTGGGATGTAGTTTAGCAGGGGTGGACATTAACTTCAAAACCAACCGGCCAGCCGGGCCGGTAACTCTGAATATTTACCGGCCCTGCCAAGAATCTACCGGCCCCGCTGGTCAGCTGCCAAAATGAGTCAAAATAACAACTGAACCGTTTTAAATGTAATAAACCTTTATTTTGTACACATTCACAAACATAATAACGTATTCAAGTTTGAATTTGTTTGTTCCCTCAACAAAACACGATTTTGGCATCGCATACTTCCGGCATACAACTCAGTACATCACCAACTCCGCTTTGCTGTATTCGAGCCATTGACTGTGTTCGAGATGAGCTAGTTCTGCGCAGATTAGACCAGCGGTGATCGGCGAGCGGTGCATGCCGGTTAGATTTGTGCCGGAATTGACGCCGACTTGCTCTGACGTCATGCATACGTAGGCAACGATAACCTCGTGAGATCAAGGCGGCCGCAGATTTTGGAGCCAAGCCGCTGCAGTTGCTCTCCACTGGCTGCAAAACCTAGGGGATGACGGGAAACACCTGGCTCTCACCTGATCTAAGATCTGATTGGTTCATATTTTGATCCAAACATCCGGTGGTAGAACATGAAATGTTAGTTGGTCACATGTATTCTGTAAATCATGTAACGTTGATGATGACAACAATATAGGCCATAGAGAAATGTGTTTTGTTTTCTTTTGTCACGTTTCCTATGAGCACACTAAACCTACAGCTGCTAACCTTTACTTATTATTACAGTCATGTTTTCATATACAATATATGACATCCACAAGCACGTGAGGATGTGTTTCAGCTGCTAACAGGCACCAGAATTAAAATTGAAAATTGAACAAGTGTGAACGCTAACGCAATATCTTCATCAATAGTCACCCCCGAGCTACACATACAGGGAAGTCCAAGAGATTCAACTGGCAGAAACAACTGTTTCACACCATAGTCTCTCTCCTCTCCTCTCCTCTCCTCTCCTCTCCTCTCCTCTCCTCTCCTCTCCTCTCCTCTCCTCTCCTCACACACACACACACACACACACACACACACACACACACACACACACACACACACACACACACACACACACACACACACACACACACACACACACACACACACACACACACACACACACACACACACACACACACACACACGTAGAGGAAAAGAGCTGAGGAAATTGAGGACACCAGGTAGTTAAAAGAAAAACCACAGCGGAGCCGAGGCGCGCCTCGAATGGGGCGCGTCTGATCTGAACTGAGGAGCGGCCGGACTTCGTGAGCGATTCGCTTCGGGCGCTTCCGCTGCCGGTGTGTCCCCGGCGAAACGCCGGCTTTCAGCCACTCCCCCTGCTGCTTCCGTCTGCTCTCGTCTGTTTTCCAGGCGAGGCGCTGCTCAACTCGAACACGGCCATTCTCTGCGCCTCCCATCTTCTTTAAACCGCCAAGAATCATTTTACCTACGCACACGCGTCTCTACTTCATACCGTTTCGAACTGTCTCGCTTCTCTTCACCAGTTTTAAAGCGTTTTGCCGGAGATTTCATCAAGAAATCCCATCCCTGTGGTGGTGCGATCTTCCTGCGTGCTTGTGTGTTTCTAGCGTGGTTCCACTTCCGTCTTTAATAGTGAACTTATAGTTCACGTGACTATAACTAATCGTGCAGTACGTGCACGGATCGTACAAGTGCAGTAGGTGGCTAGAGGCGCGCAGGTTCACGCGCGCGAAACGAAAACTGCGGCTTCCTACAGGGCGGGGCCATAGGCGAAAGCCGGTGTGTAAATGACAAATAAAGCTTGGGCGCCACCCGGGCGGTAAGTCGTCAAGTATTTACCGCCCGACGAGAAAATTTAGCGCCATTGGCGCTCGGGCGCTTTAACGGTCCACCCCTGATTAGTTTGGTTAGATCTGCTAACTTGGGAGAGACATTAATTCCCAGGTATGTGATATTCCATGACTCCAATTGTGTATTAAGTAAATTGACAGAAGAGAAATTAATTGGAAGAACTGTGGATTTTAACCAGTTTATAGAGTAATCTGAAACTTTTGAAAAAGAGTTCATCATTTCTATTAAATGAGAAAGAGATGACAGTAAAACATCATCTGCATAAAGACTGATCTTTTGTTCTATTTTCTTACACTTTATCCCTTTAATACCTGTTGTTTGCCTAATTGCTGCTGCTAGTGGTTCAATAAAGATAGCAAACAGTGAGGGGGAGAGTGGGCATCCCTGCCTGGTCCCCCTCTGAAGACAGAAGCTAGCTGATATTTGGTCGTTTGTCCTGACACGTGCAGTTGGCGAACTGTATAATGTTTGTAGCATGTTTATGAAGAAGTTCCCAAACCCAAACTTATGTAAAGTTGCAAATAAGAACTTCCAGTTAACTCTATCAAAAGCCTTTTCTGCATCTAGAGATAATATACTAGTTTCTATGTTTCTACTGTAAGAGAAATCTATCAAATTAAGTAATCTACGCGAGTTAGTGGATGACTGTCTACCCTTGATGAAACCAGTTTGGTTAGAGTGTATTATGAAAGGGGTTACCTTTTCTAATCTTTTGGCCAGGGCTTTACAAATTATTTTGAGATCAACATTAATAAGAGGGCGATAGCTGGTAAGAAATGCAGGGTCTTTGCCTGGTTTTAACAAGAGACTAATATTGGCTGAGTTCATATTTGGCTGTAATCTGCCACTCTCTTCGATTTCCCTCACCATTCTGAAAAATATTGGAGCCAGAATGATCCAGAATTCTTTGTAGAACTCTGCTGGAAACCTGTCTGGACCTGGAGCTTTCCTATTAGTCATGGATTTAAGGGCTTCCTGGAGCTCCGCTGATGTTAGTGGCGAGTCCAGGACTGTAACTTGGCTGTCTGATAATTTAGGAAGTGTTATCCTATCAAGGTACTCATTGATCTCGTTATCTGATGGTTTATCTGTGGTGAGTACAAAGTTTTGTAAAAGTCTCTGAAAGTGTTGTTTATGCTTTGAGGGTCATAAACTATATTCCCGGTTGAGTCTTTAACAGCAGATATGGTAGTTTTCTCTTTATTAATTTTTAACTGGCTAGCCAAAAATTTACCTGAATTATAACTATGATCAAAGTTTTCTATTCGTAGTCTTTGTGCTAAACATTGTCTTTTGTCAATAATTCCATGAAGTTCTAATTTAGCTTTACGTAATTTGCTCATTAACTCTTCTTCTGTGGATGCCTCTAAAGACTTAAAAAAAAGTTTGCATTTGCTAGCTAACAATTGCATTAGTTAGCGAGCAGGCAAATATAAAAGTGTTAAGTTTTTTAAAACATGGGTACAGGAGCAATATGTATGGATTCTACAGGGAAATATTTACAAAACAGTCTAATGTCTCAATCATGTTGGAAGGGAGATTATATTGAAACTGGTTTCAACAGAAAAATGAGGTGTTCAACAATTTTACCAAAATTATATCTTTCTTGTCTTTAAAATCAGTTTTAAATTCATTAAAAGTTTTAAATTGATATCACAACTTGACAAAAGATGATAGTTTTTCCTCATTCACTGCCATTCCTAGTTTCTCGGATCAAAGGTCAACCTGGAAGAGACATGACTTAAGCATTCTATTATATAAATGTGTGAATTGTATTGTATAAGTGTGTGGGCAATGGTGGCACAGGGGTTAAGTGCTCGCCCCGTAATCAGAAGGTTGCAGGTTCGAGCCCTGTTCAGTCTGTCGCTGTCGTTGTGTACTTGGGCAAGACACTTAACCCACCTTGCCTGCTGGTGGTGGTCGGAGGGACGGGTGGTGCCAGTGCTCGGCAGCCTCGCCTCTGTCAGTGCACCCCAGGGCAGCTGTGGCTACATCGTAGCTCATCCCCACCAGTGTGTGAATGTGTGTGAATGTGTGTGAATGGGTGAATGACTGATTGCGGTGTAAAGTGCATTGGGGGGCTCCAGGACTCTAGAAGGTGCTATATCAAATACAGGCCAAATATGGGCCATTTAGTCTGTTAAAAGGTCAACTTTACTCGTGTTTTTAATACATTTCCATTGGTCTCCAGTGGTCTTGACCAACAGCAACGCAACTTTACTTCTTTGCTCTGCAATGTTGATGTTTTGTCTTTACAAATAACACAAACCTGAAGAAGTTCTGCCATGTTGTGGAGTTACTACTTACTTAACAGTTAGCTTCTAGTAGTTGAGACATTCTCTGCACTTTCCTGTACGAGGCTTTCACATCTGGGTCAGCCCGGCATAGCCCTTGTAGTTTATTAGTGCAAACAATTGGTTAATCTGAGCGTTTACTGTGCTCAGCTGACCGTTTTTTTGTGTTTTGGATCAGCTAGTCATGTGAAACTGACCCAACACATGCTACTGACTGGCTGGCTGGCCGATGCTTTTTGAGGGAACCTTGAATTGGAGGGCAGAATCAGCTGGCCTGACCTGCCAGACTGCTACTCTGTTTAATGATAAATGACCCACATTTGTATAGCGCCTCCAAGAGTAAGGACTCCAAAGCGCTTTACACTACAGTTTATCATTCACCCATTCACACACTGATGGTGATGAGCTACAATGTAGCCACAGCTGCCCTGGGGCGCACTGACAGAGGCGAGGCTGCCGAGCACAGGACCACCACCAGCAGGCAAGGTGAGTTAAGTGTCTTGCCCAAGGACACAACAGCAGAATTCTCTGTCCGGAGCCAAGATCAAACGTGCAACCTTCCGATTACTGGACAACCCTCTCAACCTGTTGAGCTACTGCTGCCCCAGCAGTAGCACCAGACCCTCTCTCTGCACAGAGAAAGGGTCTGGGAACTCTCCTATTCAAATAGCCCCACCCCCTGAGGATTCTAACCGAGCCAATCAGCACTGAGTAGCTTACGTCACACACCATAACACTGAGTTTGTCGAACATGGCAACTGAAATTTTACTTTTTGTTTTGAAATCCCTTCATGGCCTGGCCCCATTTTAAATCTCTGAGCTGCTGTCCGCTTACGTCCCTGCCAGAACCATGAGGTCCAGCTCTCAAGCTCTTTTAACAGTTCCAAAAACCCGCCACAAGACTCGCTGCGACAGCTTTCTCTGTGGTTGGGCCCAAACTGTGGAACAAGCTGCCACTCAACATCAGGACCACACAGAATCTAGAGCATTTTAAATCCTTTCTTAAGACACATTTTTTTTATTTGGCTTTTACTGCAGGTTGACTTGAGCATTAATAGTTGTTAAAAGTTTTTATTATAGATTGTGACTGTTGTGTGCTCATCTTATTTTAGGTTTTTATTGTTGATCTGTTGTACCTTGATTTGTTTTACCTTGTACAGCGCTTTGGGTGCAGCTTTGCTGCTGTAAATGCGCTCTATAAATAAAATTGACCTTGAACTGAAGCACAGTTTGCTGAGGCTCTTCCCTTTGTTCTAAATGACTTGGACACGTCTTTAAAACAACAAGAAGAAGCGCAAACATCTTTCTTCTAATGAAAGATGTTTGTGCTGTCGCCAGATGCCATTTTTGACTACAGCTTAAAAAACTACAGCGTTGCGGACGTCACACACAGCGACGCTCAGTTTCTCATAAACAACAACGACAGCGACGGAGTTCGCTGCGGCTCTTTCCTCATTTCTAAATTACTTGAATGTCTTTAAAACCACAACAAGTAGATGTGCTAAAAGCCTTTCTTCTAAAAAAATGAAATGTTTGCACTGTTTTGAGATGCCTTTTTTTTTTACTACAGCTAAAAAAAACTAAAGCGTTGCACGGTACAATCGGCTTTTCCATCTTTTTTCTGATTGGATATTTTTGAGCTGGCTAGTCCCGCCCCTCAAGTGCCTTTCTGCCTGTGAGTTACCAGACTCTTTCTCTGTGCAGAATTAAACAGAGGACGAGTCTGGCAGGCCAGGCTAAGAATAAAGCTTGGTTTATGCTTGACGCATTCACTTTCCGCTTGGTGATGCGGCTCGCGGATGGAACGCGCTTCACAACTCGCAGCGTTTATGGTTTGTGCGGCTCGTCTCTGCGGTGAGCCAATATTCTCCCAAACTGAACGGGGCAGCATGGAGCTCTACGGCATGCATCCAACACTACACCATAGTAGAAGTAGAAATGACTGTTTACAACATGACATTTCAGCATTTTTAACAGCGTTCTCGTCTTTTCCGACAGTGCGAGCTATTTCTCTCCAAGAATTATTAACAACATGTTGATCACGGTGATCTCTGAGAGCTGAATCATACAAATGTCTGTATTTACAAACCTCTGCCATACTAGTTCTTGCCGGTCCGCCATGTTTTTCCGCGTCCGTCTGTCCGTGTGGTTAGAAATTTTCCGAGGTGCGCGTTGCGGAAATTCTGGGCCATGCGGAGATGCGGTGGAGGGGCGTGGTTGTTAAAATGACGCAACTTTTCCGTGCGGACCTCGCGGACGCGTCAAGCATAAACCAACCTTAAGCCACCAGTGGCTTCCCGCATTATCAGTCTGGATGCAGTGGAGTAAACATCTTTGACTGCAGCTCGGACCTCAGACATGAAAACTGATCAAGGGTGAAGAAGGTGGGAGAGTTGGTCTGGGGGTCTCCCACAGAAACATTTTAGTGAGCAGATGTTATTTGCCACATTCTAGTGCTTTTAACAGGTTTTTTGATTATATTTAAATGATTGTTTTTAAATTAACAACTTATTTTGTTTGGACCCAAAGGAAATGTGACAAAGAACGAATCAGGCCCAGCTGCTGAAAACACTAAAACCAGAAAGAATCCTAAACTTCTAAGGCGTTTATTTTATATTTGTGATAATATAAACAACAACACCAGCAGGAGGCAGTGGGCTGGATCAGGGTTTAATGAAAGCTATTTCCCCTTCACTAACCAGCTAACTGACCCTTCCTTTGGGGACATTTTGACTTTTATCATCTCCTTCTATCCATCGTGTCTCTGAGAAGAAACAAGCAAACAAGAAGAAAACATCCAACTCAAAGGTAGACTAAAGTTTTCTCCCAGTTTTAAAGTTGAATTTAACATAAACCCAGGTCACCCTGGTTCATGAAACAATACATTTCTACAGGCTGACAGCTAAACTATATTATAATTTCTCTTTGACTGTTCTGAGTTCCTCCCAGTCCCCCCGCCCCCACCAGCAGTAGCGCAGTGGAGCCAAACCAAACCCAAAGACTGAAACCAAAATGACCCGAGGGCTTTAAGCCCAAAACCGGATCGCCAGGGACATCATAGTCTACATTTTAGCGTTTGTTTACAACCATGGATCTCTCTGCTGTCCTAGCGCGACTCATCGTGTTCAAATTACATTAATCGACCCAAGTCTGATCCAACCCATCTGTACTCCGTTCAGGCTCGGATCGTACAAGCAGGAAGGAGCCATCATCTGTAGGTCTTATTTGCAGCGAACATGTTTTTACCGGGTAAGATTAACGTTCAGTTATTTCACAAGGAAGACAGGGACAGGGATAAATGTGATGTGCTTATACTAGTTATTGATAATCCTGATTGATGGGTATTTCACCACGGATGATGCGCGGCGTCCACTGTAGAATAAAGCGAGATAATTATTAACAATATTAAAGCTCTGATGTATGATTATGTGTGTTAAAATTGCGTTATTTATTTATTTATATGAGCGTCGCCAATCAGAGATCTTCTCATTCCGGTGTGAGAGCAGCAGCTGAACCTGGTAATACTACCAGCAACAGAAGCTAGTAGGGATCTGGACTTTTTAAAAATCAGCTTTGGTGTAAAGTGAAACGCTGCTTACAACATAAAGTTATAAATCCAGCGGGGTGAATTTAGGCAAAGTCAGTAACATGTTTACATCGGTGAACAGCTGCAGAGAGAACGTAAGCTAACGTTGGTAAGCCCCGGCTAAAAAGGGTACTTCTTCTGATAACTGAACTGGGCATGAACTAGTTGAAGGCATGCTGGAGGAGTTTTGTTTTTGTTTTGATCGCAAAAACAATTTCAGGCTCTACTTTCCCCTTTGTTTAGTAATTGTGTAGCTTACTGTTTACATGCTTTTACCATCCAGCATGGTGGACCCACGTGATTAGGTGACTCGGAGCAAAGGGTCAATTCTTCAAAGTCCCCCAATTGGGGGACTTTACAGCCTAAAGGGTTGAGTTGGGGGGTGGAAAGGTCTGGTGGGCCGGATGTGGCACGCAGGCTGCCATTGAGTTCCATTGCCATAAAGGAATGTGTTAAATGAATTGTAGCAGAAGGAAGATGGAGTTGATTTCTGCTTACAGGAGCCAACGTTTTTGGTTTCTTGTGTTGGTGCACACTGAAGTAGGTCTGCAGAGCCACAGGCCATCTAATGAGGCATACTGGTTTAATAATGTGGAGGTATTTATTGTTTTCTCTCTCTCTCTCTCTCTCACTCTCACTCACTCACACACACACACACCTGGATCCATGCTGTCCAGATCCATATGGGGAAGTACACAAGACGGATCCGTCACAGCTGATCGATGACCCTTAGGTGTATTTATCCAGCTGCAACAGAAACAAAGAAAGAGATCTGATTAAGATGCTACTTCTGAAGAACGCGAGTGTTTAAAGATCCTATGGTTTGGCTCTAATCAGCCACGGAGACGAGATAACCGGTGCTTTCCGTCCTGCTTCGGAGTCGAATGGATCAGAGACCGAGCAGCGATCCTGCATTATGACCAAATAAAACGACCAAGTCTGATAAATCTGTTCACAAAAAGAACGCGTTTCTCAATGGAACAGCAGCAGATCCAGAAGTCTGTAAAAGGTTTTCTGACCTTGTTTTGGAGCTCCGATTTTCTCTGGTTCTGGGAGAACTGGGACCACGTTGTTGAGAAGCAGAACACTGTTTCCAAAGCTTGGTGAGGATTTTTCCACAGCAGCAGTTAGACGCTTTTTCTAATACTCTCCCAGAGACTGACCTAAAGAAATGTTTACTCCAGAGCCTCAAAGATAGTCACATCACACCAAAACAACAAGCTAGCTTAGCTAAAAGCTTCCGATTTCTTCTTCTTCTATAAGCATGCTGGACGCCTCTAAAAGGCGTGTCGCTGCCTTAGCTGCTTCAGCACAACACACGCCTAGATGGAGAGTAACAACCTGTCAGCCACACCTGTGTTGATAACGCAACAAATCACCTGATAGATCATACCTAGGCCCGTCGGGCCAGCTTCCGTTTCCTCTTCTTCTGTTTAAGCTTTTCAGGCGCATTACTGCCACCTACTGGACAGGGCTGGAGGCTGGAAACGGCACGAACTACAAAAACATGTATCCCAAGGGTTCTAATCCAGGTCCTGAAGGGCTAGTCTCAAGTCTGTTTTAGTTGTTTCCCTGCTTCAGCACACCTGTGATTAACAGGCTTCTGCGGAGCCTGATTAACATGTGATTTAACCACTGAATCAAGTGCACTGGAGGGAGGAACAACAAAAACATGCTGGACCCTTCTGGACCGGTGTCATTACCAGATCTGCTCGGGCTGCCAGATCCATAGACTCAAAACTGAGGGTCATCAAATGCACAAGAACAGATTTGGCCTTCTGAACTGGACAGATAACACGGGTGTCCATGTGAGACACCTAAGGAACCAAGAGGACATAGAAGTTGTTGTGCAGGTGCACAACTGTCAAGGAGAAGTGTGATTATTCAATTCAATTCAATTCAAGTTTATTTATATAGCGCCAAATCACGACAAGAGTCGTCTCAAGGCACTTCACATAATAAACATTCCAATTCACAGTTCATTCAGTCAATCAGAAATAATGTTTCCTATATAAGGAACCCAGCAAATTGCATCAAGTCACTGACCAGTGTCAGTGACTATACAGCAATCCTCATACTAAGCAAGCATGCAGTGACAGTGGAGAGGAAAACTCCCTTTTAACAGGAAGAAACCTCCAGAGAATCCTGGCTCAGTATAAGCAGCCATCCACCACGACTCACTGGGGATCGAGAAGACAGAGCAGGCAGACAAAGACACAGACACACACAGACACACACACACACACACACACACACACACACACACACACACACACACACACACACACACACACACACGCACACGCACACGCACACACACACACACACACACACACACAGACAGACAAGTAATGTGTCTATAGTTATATTGTGATGTCTTAGTAAATATTGTATTTGGTGAAAGATAAACTTTATTGTATTTATCCTAGTGGATATATAATTAAACGGATAAACTAGTATTAGCACATCAAAAGTCAAAAACAAAAAGTTATTATCAGGAGAGAGAGAATGTATTAGTGGTTAGCAGCAGTGTGCTAGTCGATGGCCCCCTCCATGAGGCCACCACAGCTCAGCAGAACGTCAGTGTAGATTCTTCTGGGGAGAAAAACACTTACAGAGAAAATAAAGTTAACAGCTGAAATTGCACAAAATAGTACAGTTAAAGAGCAGACTGTAGAATAAAGCAGTAGAGTGTGAAAAGTCGTCAGTGTGTCCTCCAGCAGTCTAAGCCTATAGCAGCATAACTACAGAGTTAACTCTGGATAATCTATCCTATTTAGATGTAGGCATGTTGGAGGCAGGGCAAGGGAGAGCCGTCTTTACCGACTGTACACTCCACCTCCCTGGACTCCCCCACTTGTCCAGATTTAGGCTAACATCAGATTTTAACTATAGGCCCTATCAAATAAAAATGTTTTAAGCCTATTCTTAAAAGTAGACAAAGTGTCTGCCTCACGGACTAAGGCTGGGAGCTGGTTCCACAGGAGAGGAGCCTGATAACTAAAAGATCTGCCTCCCATCCTAAGTTTAGATATTCTTGGAACCACCAGTAGACCTGCAGTCTGAGAGTGAAGTGCTCGATTAGGAACATATGGAACAATCAGATTACTGATGTATGATGGAGCTTGATTATTAAGAGCTTTATATGTGAGCAGAAGGATCTTAAAATCTATTCTGAATTTAACAGGTAGCCAATGTAGGGAAGCTAAGACAGGAGAGATATGATCTCTCTTTTTAATTCTCATCAGAACTCTAGCTGCAGCATTTTGGTCAAGCTGAAGACTTTTAACTACATTCTGTGGACTTCCTGAGAGTAATGAATTACAGTAATCCAGTCTTGATGTAATAAATGCATGAACTAGTTTTTCAGCATCACTCCTGGAAAGTATGCTTCTAATCTTAGCAATATTCCGAAGGTGGAAAAAGGAAATCCGACAAACTTGTGAAACCTGGGATTTGAATGACATGTCCTGGTCAAAGATAACACCAAGGTTCCTTGCTTTGTTCTCAGAGATTAATGTAATGCCATTCAGGTCAGGCGATTGGCTAAGCAATTTCCTTTTCTGGATTTCTGGTCCAAAGATGAGAACTTCCGTCTTGTCTTGATTTAAAAGCAAGAAGTTAAGAGTCACCCAATTTTTTATGTCCTCAAGACAAGCAACAATGAAGATTTTTTTAACGTTGTCTCAAAGGCTCCCAGGCGATCCAACATGCTGCTGCTAAACTTCTGAAGAGACATAAAATTTTTTACATTTGAACATTTTTCTCCTTAGTGACAACTTTAGTTCCAGGACTCAGCCAGCAGGTGGCAGCATCTGATCACAACAGGCTGTCAAATGTCACAAAGGGTCCGACATAGAACTAAATGAATCTAGATTGCCTTTTAGAACACATTTATAAATCTGTGTTTTAATGTTAATGTATTAGAATGTTTCAGTCACAAATAAAAGTATTTTACCTGGACAGAGAACAAGTGTCTACTGTCTCAAGAAGTGTCTCTTTGTAGAAACTGGATTTTTCCCTCCTGAAACCCTAATCCCTCTGTTTCTGCTGGACTTCCTGTCAGCTTTTTTCTACCACTGACCCCCGTGCTGTTAGAAAGACAAAAAACATCTGATGGATGATAAAATGCTGTCTCGTTAGTTTTATATCTAAGGCTGCCTTCCACAACCACCGCTAATCACTGCAGCAGAAAATTCCACAAAATAAAAGAAAGTTGTTTGCTCTGTACCAAAGGAAAGGTGTGTAAGCTAATATCAGCTCCCTTTAGCATGAAGATCCAATTCCTGGTGCTCCATCTTCCACTACTTGGAGTCACCTTATTCAAGATGTCTGAAAGAGCTCTTTGCCTCAGAAATGCTTCCTCTCTGAAAAGCGATCAGTTTAGCTCTAGTAAGTCTTCCTTTGAAAATCTAAAGTGACGTGGATGTCTCCTAATCCTTTTGGCCTTTGCTCAGACATCATCCAAGATCCCAGAGCAGCGAAGAAAAACTTTAATTCATCAAACAGCTTGAATCTCACCAATATGTGAAGAAACTAAAGTAGTGAACCTTCCCAAAATCTTAAATTGTCCCAGTTACCTATAAACTGTCCGCACACCTCCAAGCTACCCTAGAAATCTAGTCCAACTGTAGAAGCAGCAAAGATTTAGGTTGGGTTGTGACTCTATTGAAGCCTAGTAGGTCTACCACTGGCCCTAAAGTTTCTGTGTCATGCCAATCTCAGTACTCTATGTTTGATGGGCAGGCTTTGCGCCAGAGCTGCGACTGAGGAAAAACTACAAAGATGGCGCCAGCTCAGAAAACACTTGAAACAGCTTTGATATCAACTTTGGACTACTTAAACTTGGGCGTTTGAGACATGAGCAGTACTTACTCATTTTGAATAAGGATGGATTTGCTTCTTCTGTATGGCGGACTGCCCTGTTGACAGATTTCCGTAGCGATGAATAAGTTATATTGTTCATTGCTCTGACTGGTCCTCCAAATGTGTGTGGAGCCAGTTTGAAAGACAACCTTAGCAGTGCTGTAGGTGGACTTGGCCACAATATTTAATGACACCAAGTTGGAGGTCTGATTAAATATTTTTTTCCAATTTCTATTTAAATATTGCGTCAAATACACTGTATGTTTCCTAATTGTCCATTCAG
Organism: Nothobranchius furzeri; assembly: GCF_043380555.1. Classification (NCBI taxonomy): domain Eukaryota; kingdom Metazoa; phylum Chordata; class Actinopteri; order Cyprinodontiformes; family Nothobranchiidae; genus Nothobranchius; species Nothobranchius furzeri. Next base: position 51,738,466 of record NC_091752.1, read on the forward strand.
TTAAGTAAATTCACAATTTTCTTTTGTGAAAATCTACTGGCTCTTTCAGGTTTCAAGATTTGAAACTTGACATTTGAGGCATTTAAAATGTGTAAAAGTTATAAATAGTATAGGTTTGAAGTTATTTCTGTAAATGAGGTTCTGACCAGATAGATGAGCTAACAGCTAGTTCAAGTAAGGACACTGTCCCCTCAAAACAATTCGAATGTCAACAAAATCACTGTGGTTCATGTTTACACTATTTAACTAGCCTTTATATAAACGAGTTATGTGGTTATTAACATACAAGTATTTAATGCTTTTCCGCAGAATTAGCTGTGAAGCTAGCAAGTTATTTTTTTCTGCTGGAAAAGCTTTCAATAGTGATATTTGATAAATAGTTAATTGTTCATCTTTTTTATTTAATTTTTTTTTTGCGTTTTTCTGAAAGCAGATTTGAGTTTTGCTTTGACTTTTCTTTTTCTCTAGAATCAGCTAGCTGTAGCCCTTCCTATGCATCCTGGATCACTTAAAACATACACAACTAAAATAACAACAACAACCTAAAAACAAACATTTAAAGATATTCCAAGCAACCTGTAACAGCTGACATACCCAAAAAGTCAACAGAACACACTCAAAACACTTGAATCATGCATATAGCAAATTGTGTTGCAAAGAAAATGTAACGCTCAAATATTTACAAAATAAAAGTACTCATAAGAATCATGAGAGATAGAAACAAGACATTCTTTATACAAAGACTATCATGTGTTATTTATCCCATAGGTCGATGAAACAGAAGCACTCTGAACTCCCATTTATTCTCAGGGGTTAGAGACGATCTAAACACACATTTCAATCTCTTCCACTTTCCTAGACACTTTATTTTTTAGTTTAGCTGAATCTAAACAGACCACAGTCAGAAAATGATCATAAACCACCATTACACATTTAAAGGTAAACAACTATAAAAACGGTCTTCACACTCAAATTGTTCTCAAGGAACTGAAAAAGTAAAATAAAAAAAGTCATAAAATACAAATAGAAAACAAAATTCAATACCCTCCAACTAGGAAACCAAAGTAGAGATTTAATGAGAAAATTTAGAAGAACAATTTCAGCATCTGAGTTAAAACCAATAAGGAACAACACATGTTTATCACCTTTTCTCATTTTATAAACTATGGAAAACTGTTTTTTTCTATTGGCTAAAATAAAAAAATCTCAATGTGATGTGAAACTATGAACAAAGTTATACTGATCATTAGTCTAGTAGATCTCTTTCCCTACATCTAAAGACCTCATCCTATTAGAAAGGTGACAGAGTGTTGCAGAGCTGCTACAGTAATTGTTCACATCCTTATGATTGTCAAGAAGGGAGGAAATGGTCAACAATCAGCAAAATTGTCCATTGGTGTGAAGTTTGGGCCTCACTTTGTTAGGTTTGTCTTAAAGAGTGCCCTTTGTAGCCCTGGTGGGACTGGTGGAAAAGCACTCTTGGCCAGAATATGATCCTCAGGTACTGAATAACGCAACATCACTCTACCACTGGCTCTGCAACGTTGATGTTTTACCTCCACAACCAACTCAAATTTGAAGTTCTGCCATGTTGTAAAGTTGCCAATGCTACCGGTGAGCTCCTACTAGCCGGGACGTTCTCTGTGGTTTTCTGGACGCTAAAACAACAACCTCCCTCGTTGTGAATAATGTTAAGCGAGTCCATCCATGAATCTAATTCACAGTGTGGTGTAATCTCTCTGGATTTTCAAATCCTAGCACTACACGGTCTATTTTCTATTAGAAGCTAATGCAGTAGATAGGTGTACGACTATTTTCACATTCAACCTGCACGAAAAACCAGAGTGACTGATTATAATAAGAAGTAATGATTAAAAAATGTTTTTTCAGTGAAACACTCCTTTAAAGCAGAGGCGGTGGGTAAAGGAAAGCCACCAGAGGGACTAGACTGACATCTAGATTGTAAAAAGGACCCCTTTTGTTACTCTTTTACTTAAATACATTCTTTGTGAACCGGTGTGATACTTTAAATGTGTCATTTGACTAAATCTTTGTCCGCAGAGCTCTCAAGCAAATGTTCCTGTCCTGTGTGGACTAACATGTGTGCGTTTAAACTCATTTTATATCTAAATCTTTGTCCACAGATATCACAGGCAATAGGCATCTGCCCTGTGTGGAGTCTCATGTGACGGTTTAAACTCGTCTTTTGGTTAAACCTTTTTCCACAGAGCTCACATGAAAAAGGCTTCTCTCCTGTGTGGACTCTCATGTGTCTAACTAAAGTCGCTCTCTGAATAAATCTTTGTTCACAAAGCTCACAGGGATATGGCTTGTGCCCTCTGTGGAAACTCATGTGAGTGTTAAAATATGTCTTATGGCTAAATCTTTTTTCACAAAGCTCACAGGCAAAAGGCTTGTACCCTGTGTGGAAACTCATGTGACTGTTTAAAAACGCCTTATTGCTGAATCTTTGATCACAGAGATCACAGGCAAACGGCTTCTGTCCTGTGTGGAGAGACATGTGACTTTTTAAATTTCTTATATTGCGAAGTCTTTGTCCACAGACCTTACAGGTAACAGGCTTCTGTCCTGCGTGGACATCCTTGTGTCTGTTGAAAGGTTTCTCATGTCTAAATATTCGTCCACAATCATCACAACTAAATGATTTTTGTTGTTTAGTTGAGTCTGACAGTTTAATGTCTTCATCATCTCCACTAACTTCAGTTTGTGAAGAATCAGAGGTCTGTTGATGATGGTTCAGATCTGAGTTCCTGCTAGTTTCTGCTGTCATCTTGTTAGCAGAGCTGCTGGTTGCAACATCTCTGTCTTCTATTTACTGCTGATGAAGGTGTGAGAACAGAGGTTTTTCTTCATCATCCTCGCTCTTTATAGAAGCTGTTGTGAAGGGTAACCTGGTGGCATCAGTCTCCTCCTCCTTCAATTGGAGCTGCTCTCCCTGCAGACTGGTCTCGAGTTCCTCCCGTTCTTCCTTTATGTGGAGGTGATCTGGGTCCTGCAGGTCCACACTGGCACTCTGCTCTTCAGGAGGTTCTTCTTTAACCAGCACCATCTGTTAAACATCTATATGAAGCACATAAACACATTTTGTGAATTACTAACCACTGTAACTTTATATTCTATTTCGTCTAGTCTTAGCCCTTAAGCTAGCTGCTATTGGAAGGATGATCTCAGCATCAGCCAATCATGAAGAGCTTAAATGTACGCCCACCAATGGTGGGCACCCCTGTGGGTATATAAGTGGAGCGACTCCACTGTTCGCCTCTGTTATCTCTTCAAGCCAAGCTTAAGAGCTTCCTTTAAAGAGCAATTATCCAAGAAGCATTCTACTCACCTACCATGTCCAGCGACGCCAGGACCTGCCCGGCCTGCCAGACGGGTTCCATCTCCAGCGGCGACCTGCACGCCAAGTGTGAGGTCTGTCTCGGGTCTGTCTCATCACGCTGGCCTGGCCTTGACCCCCCAGGCCTCGTGCCCATTTTGTGCCGCTCTGCCCGTGGCTGAAAAGATCCGCCGGGTCGAGTACTTCACCCCCGCCGCCAACGAGGAATTTCCGGTGGCTGACACGTACTCGCTGGACAAGGCCTTACAGTTCTTCAATGTCGGCCAGGAACCGGCTGGCTTCAACCGACTGGACGATGTCATCGACAGTGAGGAGTACGACGAGGCTGGCTGCCATAGCCCTTCTTCCCTCCTGGACAACACGGAGGTCGATGAGCCTCGCTCAGCGGGTCCTTCTGCTCCAGTGACTTCTCGCTCCTCCCTGCCAGCAGTTAGAGCACTGCTCCAGGATCTGCCTGCCATCATCTCCGCGGCTGCGGTCCGCAAGGAGCTAGCCGTGCCAGAACCAGCTCCGCCTGAAGCAGATGATTTGGCGGGAATTTTCGGGGCAACACAAACGCGCTGTCCAGACCCCATCTGGCCACGCTTCCCCGCTGCCATGAGCTGCTGGTCCGCCGCTTTCTCCGAACTTGCTAAGCTCAAGGCGCCAATTTCCACATATGCGCCCATCACCAAGGTCGAGGGCTTCTCCAACCAAGGCTGGCCTTCCGTTCCTCCACTGGAGCCGGACTTGGCCTCGCTGTTTGGCGCCAAGAACCACCTCGCTGGCCCGCGAGCAGTTCCCGCTTCGAAGCATGACCAGCTGTTGATGCGGCTCACCGATCGCGCACACCAGTGCGCCTTCCAGACCGGCGCTGCAGGAAATAACATCCCCCTTCTCACCTTTGGCGTTTCCAAAATGGTGGAAGAGCTTGACGTTCCTGACGAGTCAAAAACCATCATTACTAAAACTGCTGATGCCATTCTCAACCTGTGCGCTGCTGTACTCACCTGTTCTGCTCGCATTGCTGCCTGGCAGACCCTTATCCAGCGGGCCTTGTGACTCAAGGCCCTGCCCTCCTTTCCTGATCTCCTGCACAGGGAGATGCTGGAAGGCCCCATCACCTCTGACGTTCTGTTTGGTCCCCATCTTAGGAGCGTCATGGAGAGGGCTCAGAAGACAGCTGAACTGTCAGCCACGGTGCGAGACCTGGTCCACCCTCGATCAGCCTCGCACTCCGGCCATTCCTCCAGAGGATGGGACGAACGGCGCGGAAACTTCAGGCGCCCAGCTGCACCGCCCGCCCCACGGAGCCGGCCTCCCGCTTCGGCTCCACCTCAGCGGGACCAACGGTTTCGAAAGAGCCAGCAGACACCGTCTTGGCAGTCACAGTCGCAGGAACCTCGCCAAAAGCAACCACGAAAATGACTCACTGGGGGGAATGTGTGTGCTTATGACTGTAATAACTCTGTGAATGATGTTCACTGTAATTCCCAATAGTGCTTCTTTCTAAAATGATGTCAGTTATTTTCACTCACTTTAACTAAATAGTTATACTTACTTTTATACAATTAGTTAAGTAAACCCCAAACTAACAGTGTGATGTTAAAACTCATTCATAATTAGTATAATTGTGTTTATCTTTTCTTTGGAGTAATTTTAAACTGTTTAAGTTGAGATCGCTCATTTCACACAAAAAATTAACCCCTCCCTTTTGCTTTTCCTACGTCATCACTGAGCCTTGCACACGGAGGTGCTATCACAGCTCTGGGTGCTATGCCATCGACAACAGCAGCGCCAGCGGCCATTAGAGGCATTTTTCGACACGGAGAATTTTAACCACATTGCCAGAATTACAAGGTAACTGTGTTTTTGTTTAAATGCTTGTACATACGTTGCAGGTTAATCAGACTACTTAGCTGATGTGTAGAAAAACGGAGCTTGCTAGCTCAACTCCAGACTGATTGTTTGAAGCCCGCCTTAAATTTGACGGTTTTTGGTAGTTGTTACTACCTACATTTTCAAAGCTACATCGCACAGAACTTAACTATATTATCTTTAACAGTAAAATAACATTTTTTTTATTCCAATCTGAACTTTCTAGTCCTCGTGTTTTCTTTACACAGCCTACGTGGTTCCTTTGAGATGCCCGCCAGCACCTGTATAAATCTAAAAAGTAACGGTTAGAGTTATATTTTAGTTTAGTTTAACCTACCCTTTCACTGAACTTAGCTTCATATTACTTTAAATTGTAAAATAAAGTGTATTACTTTCTATCTTAACTTTCTAGTTCTCATGTTCTTTACATGGTTCATTTAAGATTTAAAATATAACGGTTGGTGTCCGGTAAAAATTCATAATCAAACAGAGTTTTTACATTTTAAAGTGTTGTAGAAATGCTTCCTGCCTGAACGCAAATTGTCAGGCACATCAAGGCTAGACTTGGTGACTCTTTAGTCTGTCTGTAGCATCCAGCTGTGAAGACCCCCTTGAAGACTTCCTGTTATCTTCTGATGTAGGTGTGGTTATCTTTGACTTGGTCCTAATAAAAGCGCTCCGCAGCTTTATTTCTGTGTGAGAACAAACCGCCTCTGACTCTGGTGTGTATGTTTCACCCTTTGCAAAGTTCGTTTATTGATTGTTGTTTGATGATTATAATTGCCAAAATGATCTAATCTCTCTGTCTATGCTCTGAATTGTTTTTTAGGTAATTTGGACGTAATATAGAATTACCCAACAAATTTTGGTGCCGAAAGCTGGGACGCAGAGCCTGCAGTGGAAGATCGCCTTCGGGGAGCCGCACGGCGCCACATTCCATCAAAGCCCGGGGGGCCGAGAATTGCCCCATCGGCCGGCTGTTTAGCTCCGCAGACGGCCTTCCATTAACAGGCTCTCGCGCCCAGATTCAGGGTGAGTCTGCTACGCAGAGGGAGAGAGTGAGTACCTAAATTAATTGCACCTTTGACTGCTGGCAGTGTGTGTTTTTAAGCTGAATTGTGGTGACTGACATTCACACACGAAAAGACGTTTTCGTGTCCAGCTAGGGGTTGCACATGTGAACCGTGGGGTTGCACTGAAACGTGAACCGGGCTGTATCCTGTCCTTGAGTTTAGGAGGTCGTAATAAGTCTTGTGTCCGCGCGCACTGCAAACGTCCCGCAGAGCTGTGGGTAGTAATTACAGGTGAATGTCCGCACTCTATGTGCTGGTGTCGAATGGAAAGGAAAGTTGCTAAAAAAACACACTGTCGCTGGGTTTGTTTAATATTTCTTGGTGCTACGGAGGTACACAAAATTAATCACCGCTACATTTGACCAAATGATCTTAAGTCGGTCTAAATTTGCCTTTGCTGTGTGTTATTTGTGATTGGTTGTGTCAGGTTGGCTACTTCTGTTTGTGCAGAACTTTATGGTTCTGTGATTTGATGCTGAAATATTGTCAGCAGTCGTTTTTGTGAGTATATGTGTTGTGTAGTGGTTTTAAAGATTGTGCCGAAGCGCTAAAACAAAAACACGGCTGGGAACGTTGTTACGGCTGTCGATACATTGCGTCTCTATGTGTGTGATAAAACCTGCAGGTTTGTGTTTATATATATATATATATATATATATATATATATATATATATATATATATATGCATATAATTTAATTTAATTATCATTGAAAAGTTTAAAATCATAAAGTAACCCAGAGAAACAACAAATTCACTTTAAAATGTCCCTTCATAGTAAACACATTTTATCTGTTCACCTGAATCGTGACTCTTTGTTCACTCTTGCTTTTACTTGTCTTGTTATTAAAACTTGTCTTTTATTTTAAAACTGGTCCTAGAGCGCCCTCTATGGTGGTTTTATGTAACAGTTGTTCAGACTCTGAGGGGGTTTTGATCAGCTGTTCTGATGTTTGTGTCACTGTGCTCCTGTCTGGCGCAGTAATACACAGCAGAGTCTTCAGGCTGTGTGTTCTGTCCATTCAGAGTCACTGTTTTACTGGAAGAGTCTAAATCAACGCTGAACGTATCATTTAATGAATATTTGATGGTTTCATCATTACAAATCCACTCCAGTCCATTTCCTGCATGCTGTCTGATCCAGTGTGTCCTGGAGCTGGTGAGAGAATAAGAGACCTGACAGCTGATGGTCAGACGCTGACCTGGCTGCACAGTCACAGAGGCTGGCTGAGTCAGCTGTTCACACTTCACACCTGAGGAGGATCAGATTAAGAATCAGTCATTGAAATAAACAGCCAGTGTAGTTTAATCCGACTGATTCTGTCTCAGGGAGACTCACAGGATGCAGCCACCAGCAGGGAACATGATGAAGATGATGATGAAGAGGATCTGACTGAGCTTCTCTTTGTACCAAGTGTTTATATCTTCCCCAGCAGGAAGGTTGTTTGCATAGTGAGGACCACCAGCTCCTCACACAGAACAAAGTTCTCTCATATTAAACCAAACAAGCTTAATGATTTAACACATCATTAAATGATTTAGGATTAATAGCTAAGCAGAACTCAGAGTGGAGGATTAGAGCAGAATAAGCTGCTCTCATCTCAGTGGCTGGAGCTCAGCTGTTTGATTTCTGTTAACTGAAGAAGATGTTGAGAAGATTTATGTTAATGAAGAGTTAGAAATATTGCAGTGATGAAGATTTTATTAATCAAATGTAACACTGAATTGCCAAATAATGTTTTTTTCTCCTTTTCAGTATCAAGTTTCGTTTGATACTTTTATAACAAAAACCTGACAATAACTTTAGTTTTTTATGTTAAAATGTGCAAAGGAAACAAATACAGCAACAAATAATTCAGGAAAAATAAAACACTATTTAAAAATTTCAGTTAGGTTTGTGTCATCATGTAGGAAAAATTAGAAGTAAAACATTTTGAAATATTGCTCCCATGGTCTATCTTAGTCACACCTCTGTAGTTTTTCTTTCTGTAGTTTTTTTCCTATTGTCATGTTGGGTATATATTTAACCCAGGACATGAAAGAATCACAAGTGGAGACAAGTGAGTAGAATACAAATAAAATTTATTAAGGAGCGTGTTGTAAACTTAAAGCGCTGCTCCAAACGAAAACAGGAAGAACCGCGATCTAGAACGAGAAAACAAACGGGAATTAATCTCACAGTAAAACAAACCCTGGAACCAGAGAACTAAACAGGAATGGCTTTTAGGAGAGTTTTCTCTTACTGGGAAAGTTAAAAATCCTTGGTGAGACGGGGCTGGATGGTGAAGCCAAATGGGGACAGAGAACGAGGCTGAGGATCCAAACTGAGATGCGTGAACAGGTAAATGGCAGACAGGAAGGCGGGTATTGCTGTAGATCCGGAGGAGGTTGGTAGGCAGGCAGGTAACAGGTAGGGTGACAGGCGAGTGGCAGAGAGCGAGGAGACCAAGGGACGGTGAGCGACGTGTAGTAGGTTTAACAACTCCAGGCAGCAGTGAGTAATCCTGAGTGACAGATGAGTAGAAGTTTCAAAATACAAGACCAGGGCTGACAGGAACGGACTGACTAAAACACATGCTGAATATTTGAAGCTTAAACTCAAGACAAAGCTAGTGTTACTCAAAGGCGAGTATCGACAGGTGTTGTGCCATAAATCGACTCGCTGCCAAAAAATGATTAGCCACCGCGGGATCGCGCAAAGTTAGGTAATTGCATTTCTAGACGAAATTCCCCGGGATTTCGCCCTAAAACTCAGCATATCTAGCAATATGGACATTCAGAAAGCAGAGATATCCTCTTCCGGTACTTAAACAGATGTTTATCGCGGATATTAGTTTTTCCAGTTCGGAAGTTGCTTTAAGTGTTGCTATTGTCTTAAATGTTCACAATGAGGATATATTAATCCTTTTTGCAATATTTGCGATTGAAAGATGGATTGTGGTAAGAACTGTCTATCTTTATGTTACAGCCTTGATACTAAAAAATAAATAAACAATGTAAAATGGCACCCTGTATTGAATGTAAACGTCGTATAAATGTAAATAAACAATTCTCCAGCGATTTGATTTTTTCCCCTTTCTTTCTTTAGTCCACTTGACATGGAGCCACAGTTAACTAGTTTGGGGCACATTTTTACTTGAAAAATAGTATTTAAACTGATCAAGCTTTGGCTTTAATGACACTGTGTAGGTTACTATCTTTACATTACGTTGCTCTATTTAAAAGAAACAAGATAAAAGCACTTCAGCACATAAAATTAAGATTGTCACTTGCCAATTAGAGACTACACCCTCCTGTTTACCTATAAGAAACGCCTCAAAATATCTTTAAATTCTTTATTGATGATTTAATTGTAGACAACTAAAATGGCATTTTACTTGCCAAAAAGTGATTGAATCGCTCACATTTTCATGGAGGCTAAAATGGACCAAATAAGGGTTTTATGTATTATCTGTTGATGTTACTGTACTCATACTGTCTACTGTATCATCATAAACACCCCAAAAATGGCTAAAAAATAAAATAAAATAAAAGATAATCTCCCTTGCCAAAAATTGATGTGGTAGCTTTTTCAAGCAAACAATCACCTCGGCACTGGAGTTTTTTCACACCGCTCCTTAAGTACCCCTGGTCCTCTGATCAGGAGATCAGGAGCAGCTGGCTCTCTGACACGCCCACCTGAAAACACAAACTGGGAACAACTGTTGTGCATTATGAGAGCTGATTAGTGAGCGGGACAGACTGTGACACCTATAGATTCAGCTTTTCTGTTATTAGTCTCTTTTAGTGCATTTCTTTCCCCACCGGTTCTTTTCTTTCTCCTTCCTCCTTATATCATTAGTTATTTATCTTGCTCTTGTCTTTAGGTTTTGTCTTTATTCTTATTAATTGTTTTCATTAGGTTTCTCTCCCCACACACCTGCAGCTCATCTCCTTCTCATCCTGCCCCAGTGTATTTAACCCTGTCTGCGTCTCAGTGTGTTGTTGGTTCATTGTTTGTGTCAACCTGGTCTCGTCCCCCTCTCTAGCTTTAGTATCTCTAGGTCTCTTGTGTTGTTGGAATCTCTAGATTTAGTTATTAGGATTTTTGGATTTTGTTTTTGGCGCCCTGCATTCTCTAGATTTACTCCTTAATAAAAAATTTTACGTTCTCCACCTCCTGCCTCGTTATCTGGTTCTGCATCTTGGGTCCTAACCTCCTCATTACAGGTTATATCTACAATATTCATTTTCTAGCCATAACAGTGTAATGAACATCCATTATTTATGACATCAGGAGGCTAACACACACGCATGAGAAAAGGAGGTAACAGGCCTTTACTGCTTGGTTTCATACACACACACAGATTTAGATGTAATCCAGAAGTGATTCTTATAATTATACAGGTCTGGGATCGATATCTTTGTTCAACATAGGTTTTAACTGTATACTGTAGATCAGGTGCTGAAATTGTTCATCTAAATCAGAGTGTCAAACTCAAACTCACACGGGGCCAAAATGAAACTCTGGGACGGAGTCGAGGGCCAAACTTAATAGTTTTTGAAAAAGTGACGGCAAATTTGCACGTTTTCTTTATCAACATGTATGCAATTTCGAACCTTTAAATTTGGAAACAAACTTATTTCTGCATTAACACTGAATGTGGAATAACCAAATTACACACCAGCAAGTCAGTTACAAATAAAACACATCAGTGGTATTCATTATTTGTGGTATATTCAGCATTTTTAAAATCTATTCAGGATTTATGTTTTCTTGTTTATTCATTTTTCTTATTTTTTATTCTCCTTTTTTTCTCCTGTAATACGTGCCATCGCCGCTGTGACATCTAGCATTCCCCACTGAGGAACAATAAAGGGATTTTCTATTCTATAGAGCTCCGGACCCCACGTGACTCTCAGTTAGTGGATGCCATTTTGGGATTGTCTATTCTATTCATCTATCTGCAGCCTTTCCACTTCCTGTTTACTGTAGGTTAAATCTTTTCTCACGGGCCAACAACAAAATAAAAATATCATTTTATCTGAAATGAAAATGCAACATCTCACCTGTTAACTTTCATGTTTTGCAGCAGAAAAAGAGCATAAAACCAACATATTTAAAGCTCAGGTTGCTCCACTGGTTTACTGTGATGCTCACCTGTTCCAGCCAGATACCTGCATCATGGGGTTGATCTGAGCTGAGGAGGAGACTCCTGTTGTTTTGTTCATCTTCATCATAATAATGACAACATTAGATGACAACAGCTGCTCACATAGGTTTGTGCTGATGAACATGTCTGAGCAGCTTGACCATGTTGTTGTGTGTCGGGGAGGAAACACAACCAGAGTCGTGCTGGTTTGAGCGAGTCGCTGCTCGCTGGAGTTATATCAGCTCTGTCTGGAAGTTAGTTTGAAAACTTTCTCTTTAAGTCGTGAACACATTACTGAGCGGCTAGAATCTCCGTTTCTGGGCTTCAACGTCAGAAAACAGCTGAGTGAACTCGGCGCTGAGTGAGAGGAGACAGTGTTGCCAACTGTTTTTGACTGAAAGTAGCTGAAGTTCCCCCCAAAAGTCACTAGATGTCGCCAGATGACGTCACGTGCTTATTTACATATTGATGACATCATCACGCCACATTAGCGTTCGTTTTCCCTATGGCATCTATATATATATATATATATATATATATATATATATATATATATATATATATATATATATATATATATATATATATATATTAGGGCTAAAAGGGAGGAAAATAAATACTATGTTATATGTTAAAGTTATTAATTAGTATGATTAAAATGGCCCAAATTGCTTTGATATGTACAATAAATTCCAAAACTACCAATAAAGTGGCATTAAGACAGATATGGTGTGGTGATCCAAACAGTTCTGTTGTAGGATATAACTCAGACCTCCTGCTCTCCTCATTCTCACAGACATTTTCCTAAAAAGCTGTTTTTTTACACCTCATAGTTTCTCAACTTCTCTGTTGTGTATTCTCTCCATCGTGATAATAACGGCGCTCCGAGCAAAAGGGAGCGGGTGTCTCATAGTATAACCATCCCTGTGTCACTGAAGGAAATTCAGATGAGCCACAGAGCTGCGTGTGTAAACGGGACGGTAGTTGAAACTCCCGATGACTTTATTTGCCAAATGCAGGAAAAACCAAAGTGTCTGACGGCTGCAGAACCAGAGGTCGCAGGTTGACGCCCGCGCCGTCTCTAGTAGAAGCGTGAGCCTGCAGCAATATGAAAGCAGCAGGCAGTGTTGCCAACTGTTTTTGACTGAAAGTAGCTGAAGTTCCCCCCAAAAGTCACTAGATGTCGCCAGATGATGTCACGTGCTTATTTACATATTGATGACGTCATCACGCCACATTAGCGTTCGTTTTCCCTATGGCATCTAATATATATATATATATATATATATATATATATATATATATATATATATATATATATATATCTAATATATATATATATATATATATATATATATATATATATATATATATATATATATATATATATATATATAATAGGACTAAAAGGGAGGAAAATAAATACTATGTTATATGTTAAAGTTATTAATTAGTATGATTAAAATGGCCCAAATTGCTTTGATATGTACAATAAATTCCAAAACTACCAATAAAGTGGCATTAAGACAGATATGGTGTGGTGATCCAAACAGTTCTGTTGTAGGATATAACTCAGACCTCCTGCTCTCCTCATTCTCACAGACATTTTCCTAAAAAGCTGTTTTTTTACACCTCATAGTTTCTCAACTTCTCTGTTGTGTATTCTCTCCATCGTGATAATAACGGCGCTCCGAGCAAAAGGGAGCGGGTGTCTCATAGTATAACCATCCCTGTGTCACTGAAGGAAATTCAGATGAGCCACAGAGCTGCGTGTGTAAACGGGACGGTAGTTGAAACTCCCGATGACTTTATTTGCCAAATGCAGGAAAAACCAAAGTGTCTGACGGCTGCAGAACCAGAGGTCGCAGGTTGACGCCCGCGCCGTCTCTAGTAGAAGCGTGAGCCTGCAGCAATATGAAAGCAGCAGACGTAAATCGGCGGTCTCCAGCTCTGCAGCTTCAGCGAATCAGACCGGCCGAAAACGGTTTATGATTGGTCAGTCCTCGTGCACATGCGCAGATTATCGTTCTCTTTCCTTACTCCCGGAAGAACGGTTCAGAGTGCAAACGGTTTCTTTGTTGCTAATCTGTAGGGAATATCTACATGAAAGTTCTACAGAAAGTAGCAACGGGTCCTGATAAATGTCGCTAAGTTTGTCGCTAGGCGCTTTTTTGGAAAAAAAGTCGTTGAGGGGGGTCAAAAAGTCGTTAGGAACAGTGACAAAGTCGCCAAGTTGGCAACTGGTTTGTCCGAGACAGCGGAGCTGCAGACACCCTCTGACTGCCTCGACGCTGAAAAAACCATTACATTGAAAAAACACAAAGGAGGGGGCGCGTCTGCTCCGCGCTGGCGCCGCAAAGCATCATGGGAGTTGTAGTCTTTGCGGTAAAATCGGCCAGCGGGCCAGTTTTAATATATTTTTGATATTTATCTCGCGGGCCACATAAAAATGCTCCGCGGGCCGCATCTGGCCCGCGGGCCTTGATTCTAACATATGTGATCTAAATGTTCTCACAAAGCCTCTTTGATTTCCTGTTGAAGCAATTTAGTTTATTATTTTCTAAATATCTTTAACTACATTTCCTTTTTTCCATTATAATTAGTTTAGAACTTTACCACTTTGTGTGTGAAGACTGTTTTACATGTATTCACCTTTAAATGTGTAGTAGTGGTTTGGGGTCATTTACTGACTGTTGTCGTCTTTGTTACTATAGATCTTAGCATTGCTCTGTATGCTTCTTATTGCAATAGAATAAAAACTTTGTTTGAATCCAGAATTTCTTTCTCATGGGTCTCTAATAAAATCACTAGACATCCTGTCTCCCACTGCACACTCGCCTACACAGCTCTGTGACTACCTCTGTTAGACCAGAGGTGTAGGGTCCAGAGGTGGGATACTGACTTGATTCCACCTCTGGAGGTGTGTGAACTGCTTTTAGGTAACTGGTACGGTTGAATAAAATCGAAGTTGTAACTGGAGCTGCTGGAACGTTTCCCTGCTTTCATTTTTCACTTCTCGGTGAATCTCAAGTTGTTTGATCAATCAAAGTTATTCTGCTCTGGGATCAACTGAGCAAAGGCCACAAAAATTGCAGGAAACATCCATGCCACACCTCTGAATGACATTCAGCTTTTTAAAAGAGGAAACGTTTGAGGCAAAGAACTTTTCCAGATAACATCCTGAACAAAGGGACTCCAAGAAGAAGTGGATGGAGAGGCAGGAATCAGATCTTAATGGTAGAGGGTGCTGAAAAAAGCAAAATATGTGCATTTTTTATTTTTATTTTGGATCTCTTTGCCTCTGCAGACGGTTGCAGTGCAGTTCCTGTGCAGTGCTGCAGGGATTCTGATAAAAAGCTTGCTGAGGTCAGAACAGTCTCTCAATTCCAGCTTCTTTCTCCAGTTTGCATCTGGAAACCAGCAGAAGATGAGATAACGGCCCCATTGATGGGAACTCTGGCTGTTGTACGAAAGCCAGTTCTTACAGCTTGACTCAATAAAACGTCTCTTTTTGCTCAAATGTCTCCTCAGTTGTAACTTAGATATCTTGTAAATTGTGTGTAAACTGAATGAATAATCTACAAACACACATTTAATCAAATCTTTAAGAAACAGTGCAGTTATTAGTATTAGTCAAGTTTAATACAAACATGTTATTGAAATCACTGGACAACTCTAACAGACATGTTGACTCTAATGACTTGTTAACCTGTTTGTTACTTTATTAATTAGGCTTCCAGACAGAGTGACCTTTTCCTGACATCCACAAAATTAATTTATCTTTTCTACAGGTTTTAGGCTAGATGCTTTGAAACTGATTACTATTTTGTTACCATGCATTTTTCTGATGCTGGGATTATCTACACATCATCTGTAAAATACTTGTTTTACTGACTGTTGCACACACCAGCTAATGTAACGCATCATTTGCACAAATACGTACGCAGCCAAAATGCCCTTATAGTTTACATCCCCTTACTGTTTATCTTTGTTCATTTAGTTTTATACAGGGTTTGATGGTGGCAGAGGAGGATCTTTTAATCTTAAAGGATATTGAAGGTTGCAGAAACTGCTTGTGAAGATTTGTTTCTATCTTGTGGAGAATATGTGTATTACAAGTAATAATAAATTATTTGAGTAATTTTTACTAAATTTGTTCTTAATTCTTACAAAATGTTTTATTTTAACCTCATAAAAAAGAATGACAGCAACACTTTTGTCAAAATTCTTGAACTTCATGTATTGCCTTTATTTTTATTTTTTAACACATCACACTAAATCTTAAATGAAATGCAACAAAACAATTTCACCAAAAAATGAATAAAAAACTGAAAAACACTTGAAGGTGAACCAGTTCAGATGCTTTAAAAATCTAAAAATGTCTTTGTCCAGAGAAGTTAAATTTCTCTGGTGGCTGTCGTTATTTATTCTGAAAAGAGAAGAAGGAGACATCTGTCAACATCTCGTCTGCTTCTTTTAAGATGAAAAAAAGAAATAAAATAAACACATAAATAAATATCAGTATTTAGGAATGTTCATATGGATTGCAATGCCACAGAAGATGAGCAGACTAAAGCTGAATCTTACCTTAATGATGGTGATGATAACAGAGAAAATGGTGGTGATGAAGAAACAGATGAGAAAAGTCAAAGCCACAGTCCAGGTCTGCTTTAGTGTGTCTTGGCTCACATCAGCGTCTCTGATGTCATCAAATAGATTACAGTGCTCCAGTGTGTCTGTAAAGGATGCAGAAACAGGTTTTAAAGGATCTCTTGAGATGAGTTTGCTGCTGTGAGAGATGGACAACGACATCTTTGGACTTTAAGGGATTAAAGTCCTTTTTGAGGAACAAATGGTCACACCTACCAGGTTTGGATATGTTGAGGGACAAGGTGATGTTCTCATGAGTCACCCTGCAAGTTAGAACCACCCCGGGTAGGAAGAGGGTCTGGGATAGACGAAGGTTGCTTTGGATGCTGAATTTCCCATCTGGACCTAAGAGGGGCTCACTTGTGTTGCAGTTCTCCAGTTTAGTGGTTTCACTGCGAAACCAGGTGATGTTAATGGAAGCCGGGCTGAAGCCAGAGACCAGACACACGAGTTCATTAGAGCCCTGGAGCAGGACGGCTGTAGGTTTGGCGTAGGTCACTGAGGCTGCAGATGAAAGTCATGAAGTTAGAAGAAAGATGTGCAACCAAAAATAAAATATCTGTTGTTAGCTCACCAAACACATCATTTATGCTGGTTTTCACTGGAGTTTGAGATGACTCATGTCTGACAATACAGGCATAAGTGGACTTTTCATCCTGGCTTCTGGTGACATTTAGTTTGCTTCTCATTGAATAAAAGTCTCTTCCTTGTTCTCCCCATGGAGGACTGTTAATGTAGCGAACAGACGGAAGCTCTTGACCATTTTCTTCCCAGTGCACAATGATGTTTGCTGGGAAAAACCCAGAAACTAAACAAGTTAGCACGATGCTGTCAGACAGGGTCAGCTCAGCAGCAGTTGGTTGGATGATCCTCACGACTGGTGGATGTACC
Source organism: Nothobranchius furzeri (assembly GCF_043380555.1). NCBI lineage: Eukaryota > Metazoa > Chordata > Actinopteri > Cyprinodontiformes > Nothobranchiidae > Nothobranchius > Nothobranchius furzeri. The sequence goes on from NC_091752.1 coordinate 51,755,429, forward strand.
ACTTTAAACAAACAAACAAACAAACAAACCCTTCTTTAAATCTGAGTCAAAAACAGTGATGGAGGACAATGAACTTTTAATATTACCTTTACTTTTACTGATGGAGTCTTCATGTACCTTGCTGGAACAGAGATGTTTAACCGCACACGAGACTGTCTTATACGAGTCCCAATCCTTTGATGACACGTTAAGGAAGCTGTAACAAGTCTCCGTCCCATTTTTGTGACCCTCAGGTCCCTTCATACACATTTTACGTTGTGGAGATTTGGAACCAGCTACTCTCCAGGTGATGGAGAAACCACTGAGATCAGTGCCGACAAGTAGACATGTAAGAGTCAGCTGTCCCTTCTTCTGAAGCTGCTCTAATGGTGGTTCCTGAAGATAGACGGCAACTCTCTGAGAGGATGCTGAAGTCACTGGGAAATGAGCACAAGGTTAAAGAGGAGAAACGTGTCTACAAGTGAACTTTTCTACCACACGTGTATTTTAACCAAACATCTGAGGCTATGACTGTTTTCAGGTTGCCATGGTTACCTGAGCAGATACTGATGTTCTTGTAAACGTTTTTGTTCAGAGACCCGTCTGACACTTCACAAGTGAAGACCTTTCCTGTTTTCCACTCTTCCTGAAGAACATTCAGTTGACTTGTTACAGTGACTTGTCCATTTGTATCCATGCTGATCATGTCAGTAGAGAGTGGCTTTGACTCAGAGGACCATTTCATCTTTGGGTTGAAGCCCCATCCAAAGCACAAGAGCCTCTGCTGTCCTGCTTCTTCACCAGGGACCACAACAAGTTCTACTGAGGGGGACACTAAATAATGTGTGAAAGAAAGAAGACAACATTTTTGATCAGTGAAGCCAACATTCAGCCCAAACAGACTTGAAGTCATTTCTCACCGTGAACATTGCTGATTTCATTAGACCTAAAATATGTGCTGGAGAAGCCTTGAGTCACTGAGCAGGTGAATCTTGAGCTGCTCCTGGATTCTTTAGGCACAGAGAAACTTCTAGTGACTGAATGTGGGTCTGGGCCTTCAGGAAGGTCAACGAACATCTTCTCAGAAATATCATTTCCTTCAGCCTGAAACGTGACATAAAGGTCCTGTGAAGAGAGCTGTGTGATGTCACACTGAAGGACGAAATCGTCTCCCTTCAGCAGGTCTGAGAGGGATCTCCTGAGCTCCACCTGTGGAGTTTTAACTGTAGGACCTGGATGGTAACAAGAAAATATTTTATTGATTAGTTCAGTTTCTCTATTACAGTGAAAAAAGTGATTTTTATTGTGTTTTATTGTTTTACTTCTAAGATGTACTCTTTCCTGGGTGAGTGGAAAGCACTGGTGTTCTGCTCTGCATGTTACAGACTTCAGGGTCCTCCACTGGCTCAAGGAAACCATCACTTGACTGACTGTGTGAGTTGTGTTTGCTTCCTGATTCACTCTGTCCCTTGGTAAGATGTTCTCATCCAACTGCCAGGTGACTATAGCATCAAAAGCGGTGCGGACCAAACACGTAGCTTTAACATCCGACACTGATTTCATCACAGTCCTAAAACTGGGAATCTCCACTTGAATCGAAGGAGGGAGGCTTGAACAAGCTGAAAGTGAAACACACCAAATCACATAACATGTAGATCTTTATAATATTTAAATACACCTGCATGAAGGAGTAATACTAATCTGTAAATAAAAAAATTATCTTAAATGACTTTATGGTTACAATAATGTAGACAAAGCAAAATGCTCTTAAAATGGCAGTCATCATCAAGGAGAGGACACGGTTTAGAAATTTGAATGGCTATTGACCCTTTGCAAGTGACGTCACACTACTCAATGAAATACTAATTTGCCATGATCAACATCAAAGGAACTGTTAACGTCTTTTTGCAAACAAGCTGGTTTGTAGCCTTATATTGCTTCTATTTTTTTGGTTTCACACTAAAAGAGTATTAGTTGCATGTTCAGCTGGAACAGACAAGGGTGGAAACTCAAGTTGGATGGAGACTGAAAACAGCAATGGACAGCAGCTGTCAATCAAATTATTTTCAGATTTGCAACAAACATATTTCAAATTAACATTCATGTGTTTCCTGAGCAAGAAAGGGACTGACTGTGATGGATGTGAAATGATAAATGTCATGTGTTTGTATTACTTATGTAGGATTGATTATCCTATATTTCACTATGGGTGATGTGCGTTAATATCCACTATAGTGAATTGATAGATACTAATATTGATCCAATGTTGGACTACGTGTATTAAAATTAAGTTTGTTATGGCCACTGCCTGTCCATTCTGGAAGCAGGGGTTCAGCACCATGGACAGTACCACAGATCAACACTGCTTCAGCTGTCCTATGATTCAGCACCACGGACAGCGGTATGCCGAGTTTGGGCTTCTACCCTTTTTTAGGAAGCCGACACAGCAGCTTTCAATCTTCTGACAACACCTGAAGCTTTGAAAGGCGGAGGCTGCCAGTAGCAAAGGGGGCTCAGATCTGTGCTGATGGCCAGGGTGCTCTGTTGCAGCAAATAAAAAATAAAAAATAAACTTTGTTTAAATAGACGTAGCTCCTCTTAGGTTGTGCAAATGGCAGAAATACTTGGTGGAGTTGTTGAAATAGATGCATGTCAGAGTTTTTTAGTTGATGGTAATGCTTCTTAGATTTGTTGAAATAGCTGAAATGCTTTGTGGTTTTGTGTAAAAAATAGTGATTGTGCCTAGTTAGTTTGTTATTATAGCCTTAGAGCCACCTCTGGTTAATATTAGTTAACTTCCCATGGTCGCATGTTTGCTGATTTTCTCTCCCTTTGGAGTTATTTTCAGCTGTAGTTCGGATTCATTTGTTTAGCGTATCTTTGTTTAAATGATAAACAGCCTAAGTGTGTTCTCAACAACTGCCACCCTCCCTGTAAATAAACGTGCTGCTACTTTACTTTTGCACCCACCTGTTGCACCCGTCTTCACCCTTTTAAGAACGGGTTGTAACAAATTTATTTCTTTAGCATGATGAGCTTCACCATTAAGAGATGTCTTCTCCACTATGTGAAAGTAACAGCTGGTCCTGGTGACCCAACCAGCCACACTATCTGGCAGGGATCTGGACTTTTCAATGTGTTGTTTAAATCAGCTCAGTGTAAAATGAAACGCTGTTTATCACATAATGTTACAAAACATCAGGGTGAATTCTGGCAAAGCGGGCAACTTCATCAAATCAGTGAGCACAGCAGCAGGGAGAAATAAGCTAACATTTGTAAGCTAGCTGACACTTTTGGAATTACCACTCTATGAGCCCCACCTAGGGGTGCTAAGTCTTCTCACAAGTGAACTGGGCTTGAACTAGAAGAAACCAGGCTAAACCGGTAAATTAAGATGTAACCCAGAAGCTAGAACCTTAATGAGGTATTAACTAACTGGCTTACTAATATGATCCATCCTCAATTTAGATAAAATATAAAATATAAATTAAGGAAATTAACAATACTAATTAATAGATATCTAATTAACTAATAGATAATTTCATAATGAATTATTGGAAGGGTGAATAACTAAAATAACGAGTTTAATATTAAACATCGGTTAAAACAAGAATCTTGAACATCCCTAACAGAAACAGAAGAGGAAAGCTGTATACTATTGGTCCAGGTGGGAATCTGAAATTTCATTGGCTGAGAGAAATAAGTCCCGCCTCCGCGAAATAAAACCGTGCGACGCAGCTGAGCGAGAGGAGAGACAAACGGCTGTGCAGCACGCAGATACAGAAAGCAAAGACTGAGCGGTTAGAGAGAGAGAGAGAGAGAAAAAAAACAACGGTCGAGGCCGTGAAGAACCCTGATTTGGGTGCCGCATAGATAGAGGGAGAGGCGGACTTGACTCCTTCTAATAAGAGCTAGGAACTTGGAACCAACGCGGTGAGTAAAGAAAAAAGAAGAGAAAAAGCTAACGATGCAACTTAAAAAAAAAAAGGAAACTTAAATAGCTTATCAAATTAATTCCATTCTTATAGATTTGTGTGGAGACGACAGAGTGAACCAATCCTCTGTAGGAGGGAACCGTTGGAGCGCGTTGGTGAGTGAATGAGATTAAATTCAGTAAATTATTAAATTCAAAAAGCTAATTACAGCAACCGAGGTGACAGCAGTGGGCTGCTAGACGTTAGATCCCAGGAGTTAACATCTCAAACTACCAGTTAACGGTGGTAGGGCATATAGGAGTTAACGGCTCAAACCGCCAGTTAACGGCGGTAGGGCATATGGGATTCCCAGGAGTTAACGGCTCAAACCGCCAGTTAATGGCGGTACGGCCTAGATGTACAAGGTCCTCAGGGGCGTTATAGCTAACGCCATAGAATTAGCAATGCGTCCCTTAACCAAACATTTAATAATAAAAAAAATAGATAAATAAAAATAAATAAAAGCTAACTGATTAGGGAGGAATTATTTTACAAAGGTGGACCAAAGGACCAGAATTTATATTTTGTTTAATTTTGTTATAGAAAATTTTATTTATTTATTTATTTATTTGTTTGTTTATTTATTTATTGTGTTACAGATATACAAGGTGTCACAATGCTGTATAGAAACACAACTAAATGTATCCTTGTTGTCATGAATGTATTTCTTGTCGAATAGTGTAGAGTAATAGAATCTAACTGAGCCTATTGAGCTGAACAATTGTTGTCATATGTAATTATATTTCCAGAGCTACTGAGAATTATTTTAATAGACAATCAAATTGATGTTATGTTAGTTGAACTGTGAACCCAAACATGATTGGCTATGCCAATAGAGTGAAGCATTTGTTTAAGTCTGTAAGACTTTATGCTGTGATGTGACGAGAAGGGTCGATGCCAACTCGCTAACAGTCCTGTTGTTTACAGGCTGGGTTTTTTTTTTTCCTTGGGTTTGATCCCGACTCCTATGATCACTCACTTGGAACGAGAACTGGATTTCTTCCTGACGAGGGAGATGGCGAGCCTTAACCACTGAACGAACCAGGACATCTCAAGTAACTGAAGAGCAGACTGCTCTCTTCTGTGAACAATCTCAACGGTGTGGTAGGAAAAAATCGCACCACCGGACTCTGACTTTCACCCCAAGCGTGGGGATTTGACTTGACGCCGGCTGACTTGTGACTCATATGATCAAATCTCATACCGACCATTTTACTATTGTCGATTGTTTTCATCTGTTTTTGTGTGTTATCTTTATGTGTTATATTTCCCATTTTTATTAAAATTTAGTATATAAACCGTTTCATGCTATACCCGTGACTCCAGTCATTCTTAAACAACCTCCAATTCTCCCCGAACCTAATTATTGGCCCATTTGTTTATTTTTTCTTTTAATTATCTTATTGTATCCTGTAATCCGGTTACATAAAACTTGGCGAGCCAGCCAGGAGAATTGTAGAGTTGTTACCTTAGCTAACCATTGACTGACATCATAAGAGTGCCTGGAGGTCACAGTGGTTTGCCATTTTGGCATTATTGGTACTTTTGAGTGTTTTAAAATGGAAGTTGTGAAAACAGAAAAGGTCAAAGTTTCAAATGCTGTTTTAATCAGTGGGTTAACTGATACAGACCTTGATAACGAAGTCTTTGGGTTTATGGAAGGATTCGGACTAGTTAACAGGCGCATTAAGTTACCAAACTGTGATCAGATTATTGTGGAGTTTCAACATGAAGCCACTGTTAAGGAATTAAAGAAACAATGTTTACCCTATGACAAACCTTGTACTAGGAACCCAGATGTTTTCTTTCATATTCAAGACCTAGCCAGCGCGTACAGTCTAGAAACTAGCACATCTGCCACTGATGCCTATCTGTCAGAGCTCAGGGACATAGCTGCGCGTAGCAATCAATCATTTAAAGACCTTCTAATGGAGGAACTGGCAAAAATTGGGGAATCTTTAGGAAGGGATACCCATGCATCTGAACCAGTCACTGAACCAGAGCCAATGCTCCATAGTGACCAAGTTACATATTCCCTGCCTTTAACACCAGAAGTTAACTATATGAACAACTCAAAGGACAATTGTCCACCTACAGAGACTGGAAAACAAAACCCTTGCATTCCACCAAATCTTTTAAACACACCTGAGGTTCAGCGAGTTATTGTGGAACACATTGTTAAAAGCAGTGAGGTTATCCCTCCGCCTACTTCACAATACAGACTAAAACCGTTCTCAGGGCGAGTTCCACACCCTTCTTTTGAAACTGACTATGATACTTGGCGTAGTAGTGTAGTGTTATGCATAAATGATCCTTCACTCACCAAGTCCCAAATTGTACGAAGAATCGTGGAGAGTCTGTCAGCCCCAGCAGCGAGCATCGTTAAAGCTCTTAGTCCAAAATCCGACCCGGAAACGTACCTTGAACATCTCGATTCAGCTTACGCAGCTGTCGAAGACGGCGACGAGCTCTTTGCTCGCTTCTTAAACACAAACCAGGACAGTGGTGAAAAACCTTCCGATTACTTTCAGAGGTTATACACCTTGTTAAACCTAGTTATTCAGAGGAATGGAATTTCCTCCAGTGACGCCGACCAGCAGCTGCTCAAGCAGTTTTGCAGAGGCTGTTGGGACAGCTCGCTGATTTCAAACCTGCAACTCGAACAAAAGAAAGACAACCCGCCTCATTTTACAGCACTTCTCCTCAAACTGCGCACTGAAGAAGACAAACAGGCTACTAAAGCAGCACGCATGAAACAACACTTAGGGGCACAACGAACTAGAGTGTATTCAAATGTGCAAACAACATGCTCTCAGAGTAAAAACACTTGTGAACTGGAAATAGATGATAACTGTGATGACTTACGCAAACAAATCGCTGAGCTCAGGAGCCAAATTGCACAGCTTAAGGTTAACAACACAGATAAAAAGGCAAAGAAAACTCAAAAAGAGTCAAAACCCCGTGTGGGGACTAAAATTCCAGATGAGCCCAAACAGATTCAGCAGATAACAGCAGTGGTGCCTAGACCAAAGCCTGGATACTGTTTTAAGTGCGGAGAAGATGGGCACATAGCTTCTAGCTGTAGCAACGAGCCAAATCCAGCACTAGTTGCAACTAAAAGACTTGCTCTTAGACAGAAGCAGCGCGAGTGGGAGATGTCAAAGCCAATTGCTCAGTCTCCTCCTTTAAACCGGTAGAAGCTCCTATCGTGGGACAGATAGGTGCTAAAGTAGAACCAAGTCCCTCTAAGGAAAGGACAGAGAGACTTTTTTGCAAGCCAGTTCATGCTCATTCAGTGCCAAAACTTCCCAAAAGATTAGTGGGTGGGCGATGCACAGCTACAGTCTCAGTTAACAGTGTTGAATGTAATTGTTTACTGGATTCAGGGTCCCAGGTAACCACCATTGCCAATTCTTTTTACCAAGAACACTTACCTGACCTCTCAATTAAACCCATCAGTAATCTGTTAGAAGTCGAGGGCGCAAACGGTCAAGCAGTTCCTTATTTAGGATACATAGAGATAAGTGTCACATTTCCAAAAGAGCTCGATCAGTCTGGACTTGAGTTACCTACCCTTGCGTTAGTGGTTCCGGATATAAGCTCAAACTCTGATACACCACTACTCATTGGCACAAACACACTCGATCCTTTGTATGAGCAATTGTCTGCCAATAACTTACCTGATTCCAAGGCACTCTCTTATGGGTACCAACACGTGCTAAAAGCCTTAGCAGTCAGAAAAAAACAAAGCAAAGATGGACGAGTTGGTGTGGTGAAGCTTCGAGGGAGAACCCAAGAAGTTCTCCCTGCAAATAAAAAACTGTTACTAGAAGGGTTTATGCAACCCAGCCAAAACAAGCATGAGCCTTATGCACTCATTGAACAACCCACCAATGGTTCTCTACCAGGGGGTATAATTGTAGACTGTTGCCTCATTTCCTTACCTTCACATGGTCCATACAAAGTACCTGTTGTACTAAGAAACGAAACTAACCATGACATCACATTACCCACTAACTGTGTGATCGCTGAGTTAGTTAAAGCCGATCGTGTTATGCCATATCCAGAACCTGACAAAAGTGATCAGAAAGTACTTGCGGCGTGTAGTTCGCAGCAACAGACTTCACCTTCAAACCCTCCTCTCAGTTTTGACTTCGGTACTTCGCCCTTGTCCGAAGAATGGAAAGGGAGGATCACCAACAAACTTAACACTTACTCCGATGTGTTTTCGCACCACGATCTTGATTTTGGTCATACACAACAGATAAGACATCACATCAACTTAAAAGACGAGACCCCATTCAAACAGAAATCTCGGCCGATCCATCCACATGATTATGAAGCTGTGAGAAAACATTTGGAAGCCCTCTTGGAAACCGGTATAATAAGAGAGTCGGAGTCTCCATTTGCCTCACCAATAGTGGTAGTTCGGAAAAAGAATGGTGAGGTACGTCTATGTATAGACTATAGAAAGCTTAATCTGCAAACCATTCGCGACGCATATGCCCTGCCTAACTTGGAGGAGTCCTTTTCTGCTCTCGCTGGATCACAGTGGTTTTCTGTGATGGACCTCAAGTCAGGTTACTATCAAATAGAGATGTGTGAAAAGGATAAACCTAAAACTGCTTTTGTTTGCCCGTTTGGGTTTTATGAATTTAACCGTATGCCACAAGGAATAACAAATGCTCCAAGCACTTTCCAACGGGTTATGGAAAAGTGTATGAAGGACATTAATCTGAAGGAAGTGTTAGTTTTCCTAGACGACTTGATCGTCTTTTCCAACTCCTTGGAAGAACACGAAACCAGACTTTCTCACGTTCTTGAACGGCTTAGAGAATACGGACTCAAGCTATCACCAGATAAGTGTCGTTTTTTCCAGACATCTGTGCGTTATCTTGGACATATAGTATCTCGAGATGGCATAAAAACCGATCCAGATAAGGTGGAAGCACTCAAAACATGGCCGAAGCCTCAGACTTTGAAGGAACTCCAATCTTTCTTAGGATTTACCGGTTATTACCGACGCTTCGTTAAAGATTACTCAAATATTGTCAAGCCACTAACATCTCTCACGGCTGGTTATCCACCCAAACGGAAAAACTTTAAAACACCACCATGTAGATCAAAGTACTTGAACCCCAAAGAACCCTTTGGGAATCGTTGGAGCCAAGACTGTGAGAAGTCCTTTCAAACTATTATTGAAAAACTTACCACTTCGCCAGTTCTTGGCTACGCTGACGCAAAACTCCCATATCTAGTACACACAGATGCTAGTACGACCGGACTCGGTGCAGCGCTATACCAAGTGCAAAACGGTGTCACACAGGTAATCGCTTATGCAAGTCGCGGTTTAAGCTCTAGTGAAACTAGGTACCCTGCGCACAAGTTGGAGTTTCTAGCCTTAAAGTGGGCCATAACAGATAAGTTTCATGACTATTTGTATGGGAACACATTCACTGTCATTACTGATAATAATCCGTTAACTTACCTCTTAACAACGGCAAAACTCGATGCAACGAGCTATCGTTGGCTAGCTGCGTTGTCCACCTATAATTTTGACATCAGATACCGTGCAGGTACACAGAACGTTGACGCGGATGGCCTGTCTAGGAGGCTGCATGATAAACCTGAAGACAACTCAAAATTCACTGAGGAATGCCAACGACTAGATGAGTTCCGATCTCATCTTTTATCCTCTGTCAAAGAAGTCGAGCTTCAACTTCAAGCCGAAGCAGTGAAGGCAACATGCCAAAAGCACATGGTCTTGGATGAGACTGATTCTCCTTGTGGTTTAGTTCAGTCACTTGCCATGTCTGCAGCGGCCATTCCAGACCTATTCCAGTTGGAAGACAATAGTGACAGTTTCTTTGCTGTGCCCAAGTATAACCATGCTGACCTTGTCTCCTTGCAGAGGAAAGATCCAACCATTGGCCGAGTCATTCAGCTGCTTATGACTGACAATAAACCGCCAACTGATACTATTGCAGAACCCCCGGTGGTTCTTAACCTTTTGAGAGAGTGGAAACGGTTTGAGTTTCAAAATGATTTACTGTACCGGAGACGCCAATTAGGACCAGAGACATCATTGCAGTTAGTCTTGCCTGATTCATTACGTTCAACAGTCATGCAAAGCCTACATGATGATATGGGGCATCTTGGGGTTGAACGTACGACAGATCTCATTCGGTCCCGTTTTTACTGGCCAAGAATGGCTAGTGATATCGAAATCAAAGTTAAAACTTGCGAAAGATGTATCCGTCGGAAGGCCCTCCCTGACAAAGCTGCTCCAATGGTGAGTATTACCACCACCAGACCTATGGAGTTAGTTTGCATGGATTTTCTCTCCATAGAACCAGACAGTAAGAACACTAAAGATGTCTTAGTGATTACAGACCATTTTACAAAGTATGCAGTGTCCATCCCAACCAAAGATCAGAAAGCCACCACCGTCGCGAAGAACCTGTGGGAACATTTTTTAGTCCACTACGGGTTTCCTGAGCGTCTTCATAGTGATCAGGGACGGGATTTCGAATCACGTACAATCAAGGAACTTTGTTCTTTACTTGGTATCCGTAAAGTCAGAACGAGCCCTTATCACCCTCGTGGCAACCCCGTTGAACGGTACAATCGTACATTACTCAGCATGTTGGGAACTTTACAAGCCACTGAGAAACATCACTGGCGCGATTTTGTAAAACCACTTACTCACTCGTACAATTGTACAAAAAATGACGTGACGGGATACTCTCCCTACGAGCTAATGTTCGGTAGGCAGCCTCGGTTGCCTATAGATATTGCCTTTGGGTTACCGCATTTGAACAAGCCCTCTATAACTCATTCTCAGTATGTTAAAGAACTGAAGAGTCATCTGGAACAGAGTTATGACATTGTCATAAAAAACTCTCAAAAAACAGCGAGGAAGAACAAAGAACGGTTCGACAGAAACATTCGTGAGTCCACACTAGGTGTGGGAGATCGTGTTTTAGTCCGAAATCTTCGCTTAAGAGAAAAGCATAAATTAGCAGACAAATGGGAGCAAACAGTGTATATAGTTCTCAAACAGATGGAAAACTTGCCAGTATACACTGTAAAACCAGAGAACGGAGAAGGACCCAACAGAACACTCCACAGAGATCTTTTACTGCCTTGTGGTTTTCTCTCTTCATTAGAAAATGAAACAGAACGCGTTACGAAACCTAGCAGACCTCATACAAGACAGAGTTCAGCCTTAGAACCTGACCCAGATGAGCCACTTGACGAAGAGGTAGATGAGTTTTATTACTCTGATCTTCCACAAGTGCTAAACCGACCATCCTATCAAATAGCGGTCACCTTGCCAAATAGGGAACTCATAGCAGATTCAGGACCGGTAAATAATATTCAACAACAAAACACACTATCCTTACACACAGGGGATCGCAAGGAACCAACCTTAGCTGGTAATGAAAATGCTGAATTGTCCTTACTTGACAAAGGCATCAACACCGAAACATTCTTACCTGACAGAATGAGTGAAACTGCGACATTCTTACCTGAAAGAGTGAAAGAAGCAGCAACATACTTACCTGAAAAAACGAAAAAAAACGAAGTATACTTACCTGACGTAGAAACGGGGGATGAAACTAACACAAACCTACCTCAATTGGATGGTGTCCTAAAGTCGCAGCAACGTGATGTAAGTTTTGAACCCATCATACACGATCAGACACATACATCTGAAAAGACCAAAGTCTTAGAGAATAGCTCATCAGCTCTGTCGGAAACAGAGAGCTCACTTCGTCCTGTCTCAGTTGAGAATCAAACCGAAACGGATGAGCATGATACTGTGCAACCAGAGATGTATGTCAGGAGATCTGAACGAAGTAGTCAGCCTCCTCAAAGACTAACTTACTCTCAATTGGGCAATCCACTAGTGACCGTAGTTAGGTCCCTTTTCCAAGGACTTAATAAAGCTTTTATTGACTCTCTTACTCAAGAAGTTGTGTACCCCGTAGAAACAATGCACAGGGACGTGCATGATATTTAATGGGGGAGGATGTAACCCAGAAGCTAGAACCTTAATGAGGTATTAACTAACTGGCTTACTAATATGATCCATCCTCAATTTAGATAAAATATAAAATATAAATTAAGGAAATTAACAATACTAATTAATAGATATCTAATTAACTAATAGATAATTTCATAATGAATTATTGGAAGGGTGAATAACTAAAATAACGAGTTTAATATTAAACATCGGTTAAAACAAGAATCTTGAACATCCCTAACAGAAACAGAAGAGGAAAGCTGTATACTATTGGTCCAGGTGGGAATCTGAAATTTCATTGGCTGAGAGAAATAAGTCCCGCCTCCGCGAAATAAAACCGTGCGACGCAGCTGAGCGAGAGGAGAGACAAACGGCTGTGCAGCACGCAGATACAGAAAGCAAAGACTGAGCGGTTAGAGAGAGAGAGAGAGAGAAAAAAAACAACGGTCGAGGCCGTGAAGAACCCTGATTTGGGTGCCGCATAGATAGAGGGAGAGGCGGACTTGACTCCTTCTAATAAGAGCTAGGAACTTGGAACCAACGCGGTGAGTAAAGAAAAAAGAAGAGAAAAAGCTAACGATGCAACTTAAAAAAAAAAAGGAAACTTAAATAGCTTATCAAATTAATTCCATTCTTATAGATTTGTGTGGAGACGACAGAGTGAACCAATCCTCTGTAGGAGGGAACCGTTGGAGCGCGTTGGTGAGTGAATGAGATTAAATTCAGTAAATTATTAAATTCAAAAAGCTAATTACAGCAACCGAGGTGACAGCAGTGGGCTGCTAGACGTTAGATCCCAGGAGTTAACATCTCAAACTACCAGTTAACGGTGGTAGGGCATATAGGAGTTAACGGCTCAAACCGCCAGTTAACGGCGGTAGGGCATATGGGATTCCCAGGAGTTAACGGCTCAAACCGCCAGTTAATGGCGGTACGGCCTAGATGTACAAGGTCCTCAGGGGCGTTATAGCTAACGCCATAGAATTAGCAATGCGTCCCTTAACCAAACATTTAATAATAAAAAAAATAGATAAATAAAAATAAATAAAAGCTAACTGATTAGGGAGGAATTATTTTACAAAGGTGGACCAAAGGACCAGAATTTATATTTTGTTTAATTTTGTTATAGAAAATTTTATTTATTTATTTATTTATTTGTTTGTTTATTTATTTATTGTTTGGTTAAGGGACGCATTGCTAATTCTATGGCGTTAGCTATAACGCCCCTGAGGACCTTGTACATCTAGGCCGTACCGCCATTAACTGGCGGTTTGAGCCGTTAACTCCTGGGAATCCCATATGCCCTACCGCCGTTAACTGGCGGTTTGAGCCGTTAACTCCTATATGCCCTACCACCGTTAACTGGTAGTTTGAGATGTTAACTCCTGGGATCTAACGTCTAGCAGCCCACTGCTGTCACCTCGGTTGCTGTAATTAGCTTTTTGAATTTAATAATTTACTGAATTTAATCTCATTCACTCACCAACGCGCTCCAACGGTTCCCTCCTACAGAGGATTGGTTCACTCTGTCGTCTCCACACAAATCTATAAGAATGGAATTAATTTGATAAGCTATTTAAGTTTCCTTTTTTTTTTTAAGTTGCATCGTTAGCTTTTTCTCTTCTTTTTTCTTTACTCACCGCGTTGGTTCCAAGTTCCTAGCTCTTATTAGAAGGAGTCAAGTCCGCCTCTCCCTCTATCTATGCGGCACCCAAATCAGGGTTCTTCACGGCCTCGACCGTTGTTTTTTTTCTCTCTCTCTCTCTCTCTAACCGCTCAGTCTTTGCTTTCTGTATCTGCGTGCTGCACAGCCGTTTGTCTCTCCTCTCGCTCAGCTGCGTCGCACGGTTTTATTTCGCGGAGGCGGGACTTATTTCTCTCAGCCAATGAAATTTCAGATTCCCACCTGGACCAATAGTATACAGCTTTCCTCTTCTGTTTCTGTTAGGGATGTTCAAGATTCTTGTTTTAACCGATGTTTAATATTAAACTCGTTATTTTAGTTATTCATCCTTCCAATAATTCATTATGAAATTATCTATTAGTTAATTAGATATCTATTAATTAGTATTGTTAATTTCCTTAATTTATATTTTATATTTTATCTAAATTGAGGATGGATCATATTAGTAAGCCAGTTAGTTAATACCTCATTAAGGTTCTAGCTTCTGGGTTACATCTACAACCTCAGTCACTACATTTGCCATCTGTTCAACACTCCTGTAATTTAATGTTGACGTTCACCATGGCGGACCCACATGATCAGGTGACATAGAAGACATGGATGCAAAGGGTCAATAGGTCATGCCCCTGCACACCCTCCCCTTCAGGAAGGAGCTCAAAGTCAAGCCTCATGCTGCACACACACACAAATAGTGTTGCTCGTTCATGCCGCTTTGTGCTGTATAACATACGAAAGATCAGACCATACCTAACACAACATGCCACCCAGCTCCTGGTGCAATCTACTGTCATCTCCCGCCTCAATTACTGCAATGCCCTGCTAACTGGTCTTCCAGGCTGTACTGTGAGACCTCTTCAAATGGTCCAGAATGCAGCGGCGGGTCTGGTCTTCAATGAGCCAAAAAGAGCACACGTCACCCCTCTGCTCATTAAGCTCCACTGGCTACCGCTAGCAGGATGCATCAAATTCTAATTGCTAACACTAGCATACAAAGTCCGAGATGGTACGGCCCCCATCTACCTGAATCTTCTTGCAAAGGCTTACGACTCGGCCCGGCCGCTCCGGTCATCACAGGATCATCGGCTAGCAGTGCCTACACCACGCTCAGGACAATCCAGACTCTTCTCATGCATCGTTTCACAAATGTGGAATGATCTTCCAAGCACTACCAGAACAGGGGCTTCCTTTTCGACTTTCAAGAAACTCCTGAAGACCCTGCTCTTCAGAGAGCATCTTCTAAACTAGCACCTTCTCTGCACCCGTCCCCCCTCTCTACTGTCCACTCCTTTGTTCCCTCCTCTCCATGATTGTTGTCAAGTTGTTGTTATTGTTGTTGTTAGCCTCGAGGGCAACATGCCGATTATCACTTGTAAGTCGCTTTGGACAAAAGCGTCTGCTAAATACATAAACATAAATAGCCTTGCAGGGCTAATGGACATGTACAGGTCCTCAAAAAATTTGCATATTGTGATAAAGTTCATTATTGTCTGTAATGTACTGATAAACATTAGACTTTCATGTATATTAGATTCATTACACACAACTGAAGTAGTTCAAGCCTTTTATTGTTTCTAATATTGATGATTTTGGTGTACAGCTCATGAAAACCCAACATTCCTATCTCAAAAAAATTGCATGTCATGAAAAGGTTCTCTAAACGAGCTTTTAACCTAATCATCTGAATCAACTAATTAACTCTAAACACCTGCAAAAGATTCCTGAGGCTTTTAAAAACTCCCAGCCTGGTTCATTACTCAAAACCGCAATCATGGGTAAGACTGCCGACCTGACTGCTGTCCAGAAGGCCATCATTGACACCCTCAAGCAAGAGGGTAAGACACAGAAATGAATATCAGAACGAATAGGCTGTTGCCAGAGTGCTGTATCAAGGCACCTCAGTGGGAAGTCTGTGGGAAGGAAAAAGTGTGGCAGAAAACGCTGCACAACGAGAAGAGGTGACCGGACCCTGAGGAAGATTGTGGAGAAGGACCGATTCCAGACCTTGGGGGACCTGTGGAAGCAGTGGACTGAGTCTGGAGTAGAAACATCCAGAGCCACCGTGTACAGGTGTGTGCAGGAAATGGGCTACAGAGAAGCAGCACTGGACTGTTGCTCAGTGGTCCAAAGTACTTTTTTTTGGATAAAAGCAAATTTTGCATGTCATTCAGAAATCAAGGTACCAGAGTCTAGAGGAAGACTGGGCACAGGGAAATGCCAAAATGCCTGAAGTCCAGTGTCAAGTACCCACAGTCAGTGATGGTCTGTGGTGCCATGTCAGCTGCTGGTGTTGGTCCACTGTGGTTTATCAAGGGCAGGGTCAATGCAGCTAGCTATCGGGAGATTTTGGAGCACTTCATGCTTCCATCTGTTGAAAAGCTTTATGGAGATGAATATTTCATTTTTCAGCACGACCTGGCACCTGCTCACAGTGCCAAAACCACTGGTAAATGGTTTACTGACCATGGTATTACTGTGCTCAACTGGCCAACCAACTCTCCTGACCTGAACCCCATAGAGAATCTGTGGAATATTGTGAAGACAAAGTTGAGAGACACAAGACTCAACACTCTGGATGAGCTTAAGACCGCTATTGAAGCATCCTGGAACTCCATAACACCTCAGCAGTGCCACAGGCTGATTGCCTCCATGCCACGCCGCACTGAAGCAGTCATTTCTGCAAAAGGATTCCCGACCAAGTATTGAGTGCATAACTGAACAAAATTATTTGAAGGTTGTGTCATGTACCTGAGCAGAGGTGAGTTCCACCATCTCCTCTCACCAGAATCTGAGTTCATTCTCCGCAGGTGGGGAGCAGAGGGAACTACAGCTGCAGACGATTCCCTAATCAGGAACGCGGGTTTAAAAGGAGGACGGAGACACTTCATTTCGCCGGATGATTGTACCAGTTCAGGTAGCACCAGTCACTCGATTCTGAAATTTAGAAACTTGTGAACTCGTGTTTTGACTCGCCTTCGACTTTTGGATTATCGACCTTGGATTGTATTTTCGGATTTGGATTTGGATTATCCCTTACAGCTGTTTGTCTCGCTCAGGATCACCTCGTCATCTCTCACTCTCGCTGTCTTCACTTCTGGAATTATTCAACACGTCTCGTCCTCCTCCGCCGTTCCTGCTCGGACTTCCCTCTGCTGCCTCACTCCTACGAAATCTCTCCCCCTCTGCTCAGCGTCCTTCTCGGCTTCCCTTCCCCTCATCATTCAACCTGAACACCTCAGAGACTGGAGCCGTCTTGGCTCCTCAGCACAGGACTTCCCTGTTGCAGTTTTCAGTTACCGTTTATAATAAAGACATTTTTACTTTACTACTTGGGACTTGTGTGATGATTCTGCATGTCTTGGGTTAGGCACTTACCTCGAGCCATGACAGGTTGACTTTTTTTGTATTAAAAACACTTTTCTTTTATTGGTCAGATGAAATTTGCTAATTTTTGAGATAGGAACTTTGGGTTTTCATGAGCTGTATGCCATAATCATCAATATTAGAAACAATAAAAGGCTTGAACTACTTCAGTTGTGTGTAATGAATCTAATATGTATGAAAGTCTAATGTTTATCAGTACATTACAGACAATAATGAACTTTATCACAATATGCTAATTCTTTGAGAAGGACCTGTAATGTTTTTAATATGTTCCTGCTCAGACACACCTGATTCTAACAACTGAATAATCTCCTTAGCCTTTATCTGGTTCTAATCACTCTTGTAAGCCAATTTGCAGCGTTTGAGCGGGGAACATCTAAATGTTTTGCTACATTTTGCTGATGTGGCACAACATCGAATGCTAATCAGCTCCAATATGCAAAAGACAATTTTTTTTCAGTTCTCCTCCCTCCTCTTCTACAGTTAGCTTTAAGTTCAAAGGTTGACATTATTATAATACAGGTGGAGTTAGCAATCAAGCTAGGTTGGTGTGCTAAGCTGACAGGTGCATCTGTGTTTCCTTGTCCTGGAAACTTGGGCCCCTTCTCATTTATTGATATTTCCCAGAATGAAATTGAAACTGAGATTTAGTTTTTAATTTTGTCTGACTTATGAGTGAACAATGTTTGTTTTGCCGGAGCTTTACCTGAGCAGACACTGATGTGCTTGTTGATTTTATTCAGAGACCCGTCTGACACTTCACAAGTGAAGACCTTTCCTGTCTTCCACTCTTTCTGAGGAACTGTCAGTTGACTTGTTACAGCTACTCGTCCATTTGTATCCATGCTGGTTTCACTGGGTAATGGAGAGAGTTGCTGTGACCCACTGAGCCACTTAATCTGTGGGTTGAAGCCCCATCCAGAACACAAGAGCCTCTGCCGTCCTGATTCTTCACCAGGGACCACAACAAGTTCTACTGAAGGGGACACTAAATATTGGATAAAAGAAGACAACATTTTTGATCAGTGAAGCCAACATTCAGCCCAAACAGACTTGAAGTCATTTCTCACCGTAAACAATGCTGATTTCATTAGACCTAAAATATGTGCTGGAGAAGCCTTGAGTCACTGAGCAGGTGAATCTTGAGCTGTTCCTGGATTCTTTAGGCACAGAGAAACTTCTAGTGACTGAATGTTGGTCCGGGCCTTCAGGAAGATCAACGAACATCTTCTCAGAAATATCATTTCCTTCAGCCTGAAATGTGACATAAAGGTCCTGTGAAGAGAGCTGTGTGATGTCACACTGAAGGACGAAATCGTCTGGCTTCAGCAGGTCTGAGAGGGATCTCCTGAGCTTCATCTGTGGAGTTTTAACTGTAGGACCTGGATAGTAACAGCAGAAAGTGAAACGGACATTGCCACAAACAGATGTATAAATATATTTTTGTTCAATAAATGAATCCTTTAAACATTTTTCTAGAGCCCTACTCTTTTACCTGACACTTTTACGGTCTTCTCATCAGAAATGCAGGGATGCTTAGCTTTACATTTCAGAATATCCAGGGTTCTCCAGACACTTGATGCTACTGTCAGAGTGCTGATTGTAAAAGTCGCATTTGTCTTTTGCACGACTGTCTTTAAGCGGTTCTCTATCATCCATCAGCCAGGTCAGCATGACATCACCTACATTATGGATGAAACAAGTTGCCTCCACATCAGGATTTGTCATCACTGTCTTGAAGGAGGGAGTCTCCACATGGATGGGAGGAGGATTATTTCTGGGGACTGCAGAAGACACAAGCGTTAGTCCACAAGATTTGTTTTTATTTCTCCAAGATGTGATGACTCACGGTTATTGTGCGTGCTTACACTGACAGATGCTTGTTGTTTCTACAAACTCAGTTTGGTTGTGAACAGCCTTGCAGGTGAAATGGGATCCTTTTTTCCACTTCTCCATTCTGGGCTCAATCTCAGACGTCAGACTGTAAGATGTCTCTTCTCCTTCTGCACTCTGCAGACTTCTTTCAGTCGGCTGAACGCCTGCTAGTTTCTGGTTGTCCATTAGCCACTCCACAGTCAGTGTTTTGGGAAAGTAGCCACTCAGAGTGCAGATGAGTTTCACTTGTTTATCGTCCCAGACAGGGTACAGGGTGATGTTTGGAGAAACAACTCTGACAACTACAACAAAAAAGAGAATACATGTATTTAAAATACTCATTTTAAAGTTACTTATGTCAATTTTAGAAAAAAACAAGATGTTTTAAATCATACATACCTTCAAATTTTGGTTACCAATTATAAATATTAGATGCCGTAACTTCTGACTGACACTAGATGGCAGAGTTGAACATTGTACTATTTGGGTTTTTTGGAGTCATGCAAAAATGGGGCTCTGAGTCTGTTTCACAGATGTGGAGTGTGACAGAGCAGAACGATCAGGGCGTGCAACAAGCAGAAGCTTTGTGTGTCACCCGGCTCCAAAAAAGGCCCAGAAAGCAGAAGTGAGAGCAGGCAGAGAGCAGCAGAGCATCACGGGCAGCAGGTGTGAGGCGGGGTCATTAGTCCAGTTACAGAAACAGAAACAGCATTTCAATATTTCAGGTCTGTTGACACACACACACACACACACACACACACACACACACACACACACACACACACACACACACACACACACACACACACACACACACACACACACACACAAGTCTTCTCATGACTTTGCTGAAAGTTTTAATTTACATTTCCAGTAAAACAGACTGAAAAAGCAACCAACTGTGAAATGTCACGATTTCCATAGAGAGGTTAACACGGGCTGTTGAGTCCAGGTGCTGGCGTTCAGAACATCACACAGCATCAAGTACAGAATAAAGTGTTAAATAAAACCAGTCTGATGTGTTCGGTACAAATATACAGCTGCTTTAAACTAATGCAAGAGGAGAAACTAGCTGGGAACATGTCAAATATGTATTCAACAAAAAGACAAAAAGGCTTTAGATTTAGAAGGATTGTGAAAGAAAAGCTGAAATCACACGTATGTTGAGTAAAATGGAGAAAATACATGAAAATAGAAATGATTTTTACAGAAAGTTCGTGTCACGATCCTCTTCTTTCATTTTAACTGAAATGAGATGGAAAAATATGAAATTAGCAAAAATGAATAAATGTCCCTTAAATGCATCATAATGTATGTGTCAATGTTGCACAACACACATTATTAAAAATGTTTTGCATGGAAGCCAGTAGCTTATAAAACATATTGTGTGGACAGAATAAAACATCTTAAAATATGTAAAATGGTATCATTTATACATTTTACAAATGCACAATAATTTGAAAAATACTGACCTAATACTTTCTTTAGGAACAAATTTTTGGTAATTTTTTTAGTTATTATTTCATAAATATAATATAGTATAATATAATATAATATAATATAATATAATATAGTATAATATAAATTAATATAAATTAATATAATATAATATAATATAATATAATATAATATAATTATGTTTCTGTCATCCTCTACACTTTAAGCCATGTTAGGATGTTTTAAAGCCAATCTCATTAAACAGTTTTATCTGATGATGTTTAACAAACAAACAGGATTAAGACTGAGTTACGTTTCAGCTGTGAGTAGAACCATAACAGCTCTAGAAAACATTCACATGGTTTTTATTAAACAGAATTTTTGGATCAGAACTGATGTTTTCAGTTTTTTTCAGTTAGAGTCTTATAACACTTCACATCTTGGTTATTATAATGGTTAATACTTTTTTATTGATTACAGCTGCTTAAATAATTACTTCAATAAATGATTAAATAATTACACTTATATTATTCTATTATGTTATTTAACTGGTTCCCATTCTGGTCAACCAGGTGGTGACGTTGTCCCCGACCCATTCTAGATAACCAGTAGGGGGGTCGACACGCATATTAAAAAGAAGCCAAAAGCATAAAATGATTTTAATCAGTACCAGTGTAATTTAGGCACTTTATGTCTATTGTTGTGTTAGAAATATTGTCATATAAATAATTAATTTTAATAAACTGACCTGCAGACATTTGTGTTCACAAAAAATGGATGTAAAATTTATTTTAATGAGGTTTTTAATTGTTTTTTTTTCTAAGTGGCCCAATGGTCGGGGCGCTGATGACATTTAAGCCCCTATGCCGTATTAACACTCTAGACTAAAATGAAAAAAATAATAAACAAAAAATAATAATTAAACAAAAAATCATTAAAACACTCTTAAAATCACTATTACCTGCCATTGTTGTACCTTCTTTAGTATTACTTTATTGTAACAAAGGAACACACTTTAACCTATGTTCTACCATCTTACTGAATTGAACACATTTATTATGCATTTTAAAATATTTTTGGGAACCTTAAAGGGTTAAGTAAGCTGTTCAAAGCTGTGTGCCACTAACAAGAGTACCTTCAATGTGACACTTCCAATAGTGAAGAGCAGAGAGATGAGGAAGAGGAGGATGAAGGTGAGTGCTGTGTTCTCCATGCTATCCTGCTCGGTCTCCATGTTGGCCGTGCTGTTGCAGTGGGAGAACAGGTTTTCTGGGATCTGATGTTTTGCTACACAATATTAAACCAGTTAATTCTTCTGATATTTGTCACCAAACCTCAAATAAAAACATCCTAAAGTGTCCCTAAACCAGTTTAATATGTAAAGTCACACAAAGGTCAGAATGGGGGTATCTCTAATCAAAAACTCTGATTTCCCATAAATAAGCTGGTTTGGTTTGACTCAAAATGATTCATTTACAGTAATTAGATTTTAATTAATAACCGAGTTCTGTAATGATACTGACTTGCTTTAGAGAGACTGGCATCAGTGAGGCTTATGAGACTTGACTTGTGAACATATATAGGTGAAACTCAAATAATTAGAATATGGTGCAAAAGTTTGTTTATGTCAGTAATTCAACTAAATATATGAGACAGACTCTTTAATTTTTCAAGCATGTATTTGTTATAATTGTGATGAAAACCCCAAATTCAAAATCTTGAACAATTAGAATATTGTGAAAAGTTTCAATATTCTCGACTCAAAGAGCCGAGAACGCTCTAATCAGCTAATGAATCCAAAACATCTGCAAAGAGTTCCTGAGCCTTTAGAAGGTCTCACAGTCGAAGTTAGATTACTGAAATAAATGAACTTTTGCAACATATTCTCATTTTTTGAGTTTCATCTGTATTTTGTGTGATTAAAATAACACAAAATAAAATTGCACTAAAGACTCGTCTGTCTTGTTCAGAGGGCAAGACCCAGTAGAGGAAACACAGCAACACAGAGACAAGTAACATCGATGCTTTTAGTCTAGCTGCAAATATGTTATAAATACTTTTATGTTATTGTGTTTTTTGACTGAGTATATAATGACACACATATCTAAATTTGTACCCATAGAGTAAGTTGAGATAAACATTCAGATACAAAACTGTTGAAGTAAAGACAAGAACAAGCGACAAACACTGACACAGTTGCTAATTGTTGTTTTTTTTATTTAGATTTTAATATGCATTAAAACACAAACACAATATGATCACAAACAACAGAGAACAGAAGACACAGAGACACGTCTACTGGGCCTTGCACATGTTGGGGATGTTCATGCTCAAGTTGACCAGGTTGGTGTTTTCATTGGTTCTGTATCCAATGGATCTAACGATGGATCCCACTGAGCCAATCAGAGACTCGTGGTAAACAGTGCAGCTGTAGACCACGTCAGTCTGGTGCCAGTCTGCTAGGGGGAGGGTCAGCTGGCTGTAAACAGAGTAGCTTCCATTGCTCAACACTGGCTCTGTGGTCAGGAATTGGTACTTTGGCACTGCTGGCTTATCATCAACAAGCCAAGCCACATAAACCTCTTTAGGAGAGAAGTCTTTCACATAGCAAGTCAGGGTCACCATGTTTTTCCTAGTTTGCTCTACTGGAGGCAACAAAAAGACAGCTGGACTCTGAAGCGATGCTCCTGCAAGCATGAGAGAACAATTAGAGCCCGAGACACAAAAACTGACACTGTTCTGAGAGGAGGACTCTCTGAAAGCTTTTGGTTTCACAGCGAGAGGAAATGGAGTTTACCCCTTGTTCTTTTATAAAGCTTCTTCAATGGATCCACAAGGTTTTCACCATGAACGACACAGATTCGCTCCAGCCCTTTACTCCATTCATTATAGGTGATGTCAAGCACAGCTTCATATGTGTGTGCTGCTATCCCGTTTTTCACAGCAGACACCAGTTCTGTTCCTTTGGTGTCCTCCCAATAGACCTCATAGTTCCCCCCACTGGCCTTGACTTTACATATTAATTTCCCTGCTTGTTTTACAAGCATGTCCTGGTTTGTGGGTTCTAGGATCTCTATGTTTACATCTGCTTTGTTACACCCAACAGGTACTGAGTGAAGAATCATTAACAAGAATTACAAAATGCACAAAATAAAGGTCAAATGAACTAAAGTATGGACAGAATACTCACGAGCTGCGTCTCTGTAGGAAAAGCTGTCATTCTGGAAAACTGCAGTGTTGTTTTCCCCTTTCCCCTTAAACACACATTTAAGTGTTGTTTCGTGCAAGCCTTCGGTCTTGAGTGTGAGCAGACTCACTGCACTGTACAGGATGGTTCCATTCGTGTCATTTCTCACTGCAGATGAAGTAATGACCTGGTCTTGCCAGCTGGTGATTTCCGCCTCATCTTTCAGCCATCTGAACTCATAATTATGAGGTGAAAAGTCTTTGGCAAAGCAGGAGAAGTAAGCTTCTTTTTTCTCCTCGTTAGTGGAGGAACACAGTTTAACAGTTGGCTCCAAATAAACCACGTCTGAAAAACACACAAACACACAGATATATGTTTGCAGAAGCAAGCAATCAAACATATATATGCAGAAGCCCTGGTGACCAACGTTCTATCAGGTTCCTACTGAAACATCACTGCTTCATACAGAATAACCAACTTGATGTCATGTGACTTTCACCCAGTGATGATGCTCCTCATGTATTCATGCTGAAGTGAATAAAAACTTTTTTCATAGTAAAATAGAAAATCAGAGCTGTAAGGCTCACTTCTGCATATACATTTACTGGCAAGCAAACACAGATGAAAGTGGATTTTATTAATGGAACGAAACAACAGACAGGTCAGGAACGAGAAGGATTTTAAGGCAGAAAGAAGCAGAACAAACCACTGTAGTCTACAAGAGGTGGAGACAAACAGGACATTGGTTAAAATAAAAATGTATTCAGTCAGATGGAAAAAGAAAAGCATGAAAAAAAACTACTTAAAACAAATCAAGAATTACAACAAAGCTGTCCTAATTATTGTTAAAAGTGGACCTTGATTTAATGGCAAATAGGCTGCTAAATAAGCTAAATGATATATATATATATATATGTGTGTGTGTGTGTGTGTGTGTGTGTTTAAAAAAATCCCAAATGTACATTATTTTTCAACTGCTAACTATATTATATAACTATATCATATATCATATATGACTATATCATATATCATATATTACTATATCATATATCATATATAACTATATCATATGTCATATATGACTATATCATATATCATATATAACTATATCATGTATATAAAATCATAAATTCAGGAGAAAGCAGATATTTGGTTAGACTCAGATTTTTGGACAGCCTTAATTTTCCTTTTTTCTTTCCGTGTTTTACAATCAGAAGCTAAAAAGCTAAATAATTTTTTTACAGTGTAATGTAATTGTTTTCTTACGGAACATAAGCGTCATTTTTAAACATTTGCCCCATTTAAGCATTCTCTTAACATTTTGAACATATTGTTTTAGTAGGAGACATTTAACAAAAATAACTTGTTGATATTTGATTTTTTTCCTATACATAAAAAATAAAAAAAATTAAAAACTTACCGATGCAATTAAAGGCTGCAGACTAGCAGTACTTATTAATTAGTAAGTAATCACATTACTTAAGTTACACCTGAAGAAACTGCACATATCTAGTTATAAGTTAATTTCTGCATATTTATCTAGAATGTAAGACACACATAAACTAATTACGGCTCAAAATAAGTAACAAAAAGCAATAATTTATAATGTAGCATAGGTCTTACTTTGCTTTACAACTTGACCAGTACTTTCCCCTGCAGCGTTATTTGCGACACATTGGAATTGCTTTTTGGCATCCCAGTCCGCTCTTCTGACTCGAACTTGAGTGATCCCCATGTATTCACTGCCTTTCTGCATTGAAGGGTATGTGATGACATCCGTCAGAGCAGTGTTGTCTAGTTTCCAGGTGAAAGTCAGCGGCGAGGGGGTAAAACCGGTGGCGAGGCAGCCGAGAGTGACCGTGTCACTGCCCCCAGAGCCACATGGCACCAGAGGAAACACAACCGGAGGTTTTGAAGTCTCTGAAAAAAGAGAAACATGCATAGAATTACAAAAAATTCAATGATATATGAAAAATTCCCTAGAAAAAATAAAACAAGTTAGTGACCTTAAATACAACAACAACAACAAAAAAAAAGTCTATACCACAAAACAAAGCAGGTTTTAAACATTTGCTTAATTTTACCTCTGAAAAAGAAATTCTTACCTGATGAAACGGTTACCGTTGTACCTTTACCCCAGTAGTCAAAAGCAGCGTAGACACAGTGATGCATCTACTTGTGTCGCAGTATAAAAACGACTAATGTACTTAAAGTAAACCCAGATCTTTAACATATAATTATTATTAATAAATTATAGGTCAAGTCAAATTACCCAAAACACTCACGTTTGCAAATTGAATAATATTGATTTCTTTCATTTAAAGTGTCTAGAAACATTTTATCAGCCAGGGAATCAAAATCGAAATTAAGACATTTAAGAGTCTTGAATCACAAATTTATGGTCTTTTAAATCCCTTTGATAGTGTTACCATAAAACTGTATTTATAATAAAAAATAACTTTTCTTAAGAAGGTAATTAAAGCTCATTAAAATTATGAATCAAAAATAATTTTTAAATATTTTTATTTTTCTTTGGAAAAAATTTTTAGGTAATAATTTAAACCTTTTCAGAAACTTTTAGCCAAACAGACATTTTTTTTTATCGAGTCAAATTTTTGAGCAACCAAGTAGCTTTGTTATATAAAACATCTATTAGCATAAAAACTGTTGAATGTCTGAGTGAACATTTAATATATTTACTTTTATCTCATTTTAAAACAAACTGTTCATACCTGAGGTGACGGTGACCGTCGTCCCTTTTCCCCAGTAGTCCAAAGCTGCGTGGTAACACAGTAGTGGATCTACTCACCTCGTAGTACTAAAACTACTTTTCAACTAACGTTTCACTTAAAGTACTTAAATTGTATTTATTATCACTATTTTCTCAATGAAATTAAAATTACATTTAACATTTTCACAGTTATAATCAGTTTTAACAACTGTGCGCTTTATGTTATTGGCTTGTTTTACAGAAACCGTAACAGTTTACATTTATATGTTACTAATTTAGTTTTAGAGACATGTTATTGAAATATAAACACATATAAGCCTCTTCAATTCTTACCTGAAGTCACCGTTACCATCGTCCCTTTTCCCCAGTAGTCGAAAGCCCAGTTAACACAGTAACTAGAGCTGATTCACTCTTATGACAAAAACTCAGTACAGTAAAATTATGTTTTTTTAATAGTTTAATGTTGTTTTTATCTGTCTAAAATATTATTTATCCAAGGTTGATGTTTGAAACTACTTTAACAAGCACAATATTTTAATTTTGACACATTACAGTGAACACTAAAATGTGAAAAAATAAATTAAATTAAAGGGTTTCTTGCTGAACGAGGACTAATTTCATACCTGAAGTGACGTGACCATCGTCCTTTTTCCCCAGTAGTCAAAAGCATCGTAGCAAAGTAGTGAATCTACTTAACTCACAACAAGAAGACTCCGTGACTAACTTAGAACTAATTTCATCATTTTTTATTTTATTTTAAGCCACTCATCACATTTTTACCTCTACTGTCAATTTCATTAAATTCGACAACAGTTTTTACCCTCAATATCTTGAATTTTAAGTTTACTCTCAGAATTTAAACATTTAATTTAACAATATAACTAAATTCAGAAAAAGCAAATTTAAATCTGCCTTTAGAATTTGGTTTAAACTAAATTTAACAGCCATAACGAGTCATTTTTGTTGCTCTACAATCTATTTGCTGTAGTTTGTCCTCCTATCTCAAACTAGAAAAACAAAACATTTTTATTTACGTTACAACAAATTGTATGAACTAGTTGGAAGTGGTCAATTTTCATACCTGAAGTGACGGTGACCGTTGTTCCTTTTCCCCAGTAGTCAAAAGCGTTGTCACAGTAAAACAAATCACCAACTAGCCAATACTAAAACCTACTCACAGGTTAACGTGGTTACCACGACTGGACGTCTCATTGAAATCTAATGTCTCAAAGCTGTAATAATCGTAGAAATAAAAATACAAAAGATTTAACTAAATCATTTTGCTCTAGTAGGGCTTAAACTGGGTCTACTGGTTGTAATGGGTTTGCTATAAAGTTCTGCAGAAATAAATGGACTGGTGTGACACAAAAAAGAAAAATAAAACTTTTTAAAAGTCTAAATAAACAACACAGACAAATAAATATGAAGATCTTACCTGATGTTACAGTGACTGCGGTCCCTTTACCCCAGTAGTCAAGAGCACCGTCACAGTGTAATAACTCAACATGTCCAACATACAAAAACCCTGCAAAGACCCTGCAGATGCCCCTGATGTCCAGTCTTATCAACATCTTAATATACAACTTTCTGATGTGACTAATACAAGTTGAATAAAGAATATTTTTACCTGTTTTGACCGTGACTGTTGTCCCTTTACCCCACGGTCACAGTGAAATGTTTATGTAATTCAACATAAAATAAACAGACATTGACTATGAGGTCGAAACATCCAAATTTAAAATTGTGATTTATATTAAAATAAAGAATAGAGACAATAAATGTAGTTTTTTACCTGATGTGACCGTCACCATTGTTCCTTTTCCCCAGTAGTCAAAGTAGTCATCACAGTGATAGACTGGAGTGAGTTTCTTCTACAAACACTTCCTTTGTTTGAATCAAGAAAATATAAAAGCCACCTGGCACCCAGCACTATTTATTAGCATCTCTCAGGAGATTTTTCATTTTTATGTCTACGTTGTACAAAATAATGTCAGTTTGCCATCAGTTACAGCACACTTCCTCTTTATTGGGCTCTCATTTCAGCTCCAGTCCCAATAGTAATCTATTCCCATGGCTGCATACAGCTTAAATCACTATTAATAACAGAAAGTTGTTACTAATTCTTATTTTCTGTTTTGCTGCTAGATCAGGGATCCCCAACTCCAGTCCTCAGGAACCACTGGTTTTACATTTCCTGCTCCAGCACACCTGTATCTGATGATTTAATCACCTCCCTACCCTCTTATTTATTTATTAAAACCAGGTCTGCTGAAGTGTGAAGGTGTTTCTACTGCAGGTGGTGACCCCTGCTCTACAGACTCTAATCTTATGAATGATCTTTAGCTTTTGTAATCAAAAGTGAAAAATAAGCTGGTTAGTAGGCAGTGTTGGGCAAGTTACTTCAAAACTCTAATGCATTATTTATTACTTGTTACCCTCATTTTAATGTAATTCATTACATTACAATATTACTGGTTTTAAAATGTAAGGCATTACACTACTTTTGCATTACTTTAAGTTACTTTCACCAAAACAACTTCAATATGAATCTGGTAATGTGAAGCTCAGTGAGCTCATGACATATATGTGGAAGGTGATGTGATATCTGAGCTAGGGTTGCTGTTAAAAACAGTCAGATATAATAACAGTGCTTTAAAATGATTGTTTATTAAATAAAAGCAACAACAATCTGTACTCTCAGCACGCTGCCATCTTATATTATCTGAGCAGGGAGTGAGGTGGTGGGGACTCCAAGTCCATATTTGCCTTGGTCCCCAAATGCCTTGATACAGCCCTGGATGTGGGACTGACTTCTGGGGTGATCTGATTCTATCACATGTATAAATATGAAATGCTTATATATTATTGCTTTTCACTGGTAAAAATGTGTATTGGGGATAAATCTGCCTACTTTTTTCTTTTCAAGCACTTAGTTTTTTTTCTTGATTTTATTTGAATGATTTCCTGCCCTTTCTCTCTCTAACCTTCCTGCATGCTGCATGTTTTCTCCGTCTTACAGAAAAACTTTTTCCTAGATTTCCTACTTTCTAACTAGTCAGCCAAAGGGATCTACCGAACGCAAAAAAACAAAAAGCGCTGCGCTCCAGCAGCAATGAGTTGAAATCAACGGGGCACAGATTATGAACTCAGCTGAAAAGTACATGAAGTACCAGAGAATATGGGCTGATATAAACTATCACAAACGAATTACTTTGTTTTGGTGGAACGATTTTGTGAATATAACAGCGGCCGCGCGCAGGACACAGCTGAACTATTTGAGCCATTACTGCTGCGTCCTCTCTGCTCACAGAATGCCCGCAAAGCCGAGTCCAAGAATGATGTAATATATGTGGATACTGGATCTTTTTTCAGGCTTCCCGCAATTTGAATTTTTAGGAAACCCACATCTTGATTCTGGGTTTAAAACGCATTGTAATTACAGCATTACTGACAATTGTACCAAGTAAATATTACCATTTTCTTTCCCTGTTATGCCTTACGTTACCACATTACAGCAAAAAGCAATGCATTACAGTAATTAATTACTTTTGTACCGCGTTACTCCCAACACTATTAGTAGGCCACAGATAGAGCTGATCTAATGAATGAATGAATCCCCTGAATAAGGTTTTTGTTTGTACAACATAGAAAATATTTATTCTGCTCGCTGATGTGTTACTGAAAGTGGTAAGCAGCTGTGGCCAACAAAGCTTTTAGGAAAATATCGAATTATGATGTTTCTATCAGAAATTCCAACGTGAATTCAATTCTCGATGTTCTTCAAATCAAGCGTCAGCACATTGATCACAACGTTAACATTTACAAACATGACAGATAATGACATCATACCATACCATTTTTTTTTATTGTGTAATGTCCGGTAATGGCATAGACTGTACATATACTGGACAAACGGATTCCATTGGCTTCAATAACACGTTTGTTGTCTATAATGGGAGGTGGCCACCACCGCCATTTTGACCGTGTCACAGGTTCCGTCCAGCCCAGACAATTCCATAAAAGGGAAGAGAGGAAGCGCTGAGGGTGTGGCTGTAAGGCTGGGCTCGAGTGACGACACCCTGGCGAACTAGCTACGAGCTAACCTGAAGCTAACCCTGGCTAACCCAAAGCTAAAGCGGAGGTGGGAGCCGAGCTAACGGATGTAGCCACCTAGCTTCAACCCAACCGGAGCTAACTGGAACACCCATCGACCTGAACCTTACACGGAGTTTAGGTGGAGGTTTTCTGCGCCTGTTCGTGAGAAGTACCAGTATTAAAAAAGTTTTAAATCGGTAAGTTTATAATTTATTTCCGTAATGAAAACATTTTGCTTTGAGCAAGTTTTCAGTAGTTTTTTTCGGCGCTATCACTCCTGAGTCGCACCAGCCATTAAATGTATCATGAAGAAGAGAAAATATATTTAAGTCGTATTTTGGGGGGACATTTTATTATCTTTCTTACAAAATCTGAGACCAAGCGTTTCACATTGCAACACAAGCACCGGTAACCATAACAGAATGAACAACAGCCAGCAGAGGAGAGGATGGCGGTGTTTCCACCCCTCCCGGCCGGCGAGGAGAGCTCATTCCTGGGCTGGAGCCGGCCCTCAGCACCCCGCCACAGGCTCTAACAGATGCTGGCGGTGTTTTAAACCCTCCCAGCGGGACAGGGGAACTCATTCTTGTGTGGGTCGGAGTCGGCCCGCAGCAGCGCGGTGTAGCCTACATATTTTGTTATATAAGTCGCTCCGGAGTATAAGTAGCAGGACCAGCCAGAATATGTAAAAAAGTGCGAGTTATAGTCCGGAAAATATGGCAGTTATTAGTATTCGAGCTAAATTAGCAGCCTAAATACATTTCATATATTTCCAAAATGTAATACTTGTTTGTATCTTGTACAGCCAACTAGTCTTTATTCTGGACTCAGTACAATTTACCAAAAGTAAAGAGACATTATACAGATGAAGTAAGCACAAGATAACTTACTGGAAGACACGGAATTATCATGAGAACCAGAACAAGAGAGCCCGATAACAGTCATGTGAAAATAACAGTTAAAAAGTATGTATGTATAATAGAAATAAAAATATATTAGAATTAGTGTAACTCACTGTGATCCAAACAATAAATCAGCCATAGCTGATTAGTAAATATGACATGAGGTCTTGGAGTTTTTAATTTTCATTTTTTTCTTAGATCTGTTAAAAGGTCGCAGCCTGTGTGTCTCCAACATCAGCTACACAAAGCAGCAAGTGTAAATTCCACATACCTGTCTCACCACTTCATGTATGGTTTTGTACTTTAAACAATTATGACAAACCTGTTATTTTTTCCTCCATAGCCATTTGGATCATTGGAGACAGCTGAGTGAGGCGTGGTGCCCAGAGAGCTGCAGCGACAACCTTGGCCTCCCTGACGTCTGTGTCTCCTGGTTCGGTTGGGGCGGACCATCGACATACATGCATACATGTGCCGACACTTTGCGCCCTGTTTTATAAAATGTAGTGTTAAAAATAAATGTTTTTGCTCAATTACTGGAATTTCTTTGGTTAAGACAAAAGTGAGGAATAATCATTTACAAGTTATTTGTACAACAGGCCCATTTTAAATCCCAACAGTTTCTTAGCAGACAATAGAAATGTGTTCTTTACTAACTTTACTTGGTTTGAAAATCTTACTAAAATAGTGGCGTATTGCAAAACCCAATCATACTTATGTAAACATTAGCTTTGTAGATATTTTTTACAGATCTATATTTGTGTGCAACAAATCCAAACTTAAATAATTTGTCATTCTTTATTGAAAAACAACAAAATACAGTTATACAGAAGTGTGGGAAAATGATAATGTGAAAGTATTGCTATTTAAATGTAATCCTATTTATCTTTAAAAAGAAAAACTCTAAAAATGTCCTGTACAGCATCATGACAGAAGAATGGTGGTCTGTCTGTCAGAATTTGCTGAACAGATTTGCTCTTTGAAGAGGAGTGTCATGTTTGGAGGAAGGTACTTAACCCAAGACATGCAGAATACAACACTGACCAAAAACTGATGGAAAAAATGATTTATTTATAAGGAGGAACTTAAGGTGCACAGATAAGTCTGTGGTTGGAACTGCAACAACAGCTCAGCGTCTGGAGGAGGGAGAACACAGGTGAGCTTAGGTTCTGGTTTCAAAATCCATTGTAGGCAGGCAGAGGTGTTCAGCAGACTTACTGTGGTGGGTGTATGTGTTGGCTGGAGGAGGGAGAGGTAAAGAGGAAGCGCAGGAGAGGGAGCAGAGGTGGAGAGAAGCGGGGCGTCCTGGTGGATGGGGCACTGGGTGAGATGAGAGGTGGGTTATGGAGGCTGGTGATGAGGTCCGTGTGTTGAATATCCAAATCCTGGAGTAGAGGTCAGTATCCAATGAGGTCGACAGGAATCCTGAAGAATGGTAAATCCAATATAAGAGCAAAAACACTACGAAATAACATTAATCCTAGGAACACTAGAGGTAACACGAGTGGCTGGTTACTACCAAAACTGAGGCAATCTTCTGGCGTCAACTTGTGTCCTCCATCCACCTTAAATAGGAAAGCACCCCGCTGATTGCTGATCAGGAACGGCTGGGGTGGAGTCACCAGAACCATGAAGAACGTGTCTCCAGAGACAACCCGGGTCCTGGTACCGATCAGGAAGCGGACCTTATCACCCAGAGCTGCCAGGTCATGCTCAAAGCCTTCATGTTCACGCTGCAGAGCCTGAACGCTGGCCAGGTCGTGGCCGTAGTTGTCTGTGTTCAGGGCCTGGTTCTTCTCCTCGATCCACTCTTTGGTCTCATCAGCGTCTCTGAGAAGACATCAGAACTCCGTCTGAGTGTGGGTCCAAACTCTACTGACCCGTAAGCGGCGCATAAGTGTGCGGGGTACCTGTGGAAGCGCTGCACCTCATGGGCGCTGCCCAGCATGTTGCTCCGGTCTTCAGCCAGCTGTTGCAGCGAGCGCCAGCAGTTGTTCAGCTCCTGGAGAGAAACCAAACCCAGTGAGATGAAGGTGGACGCCAGCGGGCTGGACGCCGGACAAGGAAACCTGGAGACGGATCGCTCAGACAGGAAGGGAAGAGCTTCCTCTTACCTTGATGGAATTAAAGTTAGCCGTCGTCTGAACGCCCAACCGTACGGTCTGAGGTCAAAGGTCACAGGAAACACACACACCAGTCAGCAGTCATACAGATGCATAAAGATAACTGTAGCCATGGCAACCAGCTGACATGTCCCCACTTTCACCAGCACCTGGTGCCTGCCGGGTCACCTGAATTCCTGTGTGATGTCAGCACGGTCGGCCGTGACTGCGGCCATCAGAGGTGACCTCTGATCAGCTGAATGAACTCACCTTTCAGGGTGACGCCGTGTTACCCCGGGTTTCCACGGGAGCCGTCAGCAGCACGTTACTGCAGCAGCACGTCTTGCTCGCGTAAGCTGCTGCTTGGCCCTTCCCACGAGACGCGAAGCAGCAGGGGAGCAGCTGTCACCGACCGAGCACGAAGTCACACGAGTGACTTCGTCAGTAAACACAACAACAAGCAGGAGAAAACTACAACATGGTTTGTGTTTTATGTTCTGTCCATTTTATAATCGCCAATACGGACCTGAAAAACAAAGGAGACCGCTAGCTAGGTGATAACTTCTCACGGGGCCGCACAGTTAGTAACTGTTTTTAAAATTAAAGCAACCGGAAGGCAGTACTTTCTTTATTCTGAAAATATCGGGAGCTTCTCTCAATTTCCACGTCCGATTTCCTGTCTTTCCTCCCCCAAAAATGTCGAACTCGACCCGTTTCAGAGGCGTCGCGCGTAGAAAATAGAACCGGCGCGTAAAGGCCGCGACATGCTGCTCCTGAGACGCGGCCGACTCGCGCTGCTGACGGCTCCGGTGGAAAAGGTTCTGTTGACCACAGCGGTTCCTATCAGCAGCTATGACGTGCTGCTGCAGTAACGTGCTGCTGACGGCTCCTGTGGAAAGCCGGGGTTAGAGTCGGCTTCATCCTGTAAACAAACAAATGAGTGGTAACAAAAACACCACGTCTGGTTCTGGTGGAGGCGGAGGACAACACGCACCTTTCCAGGAGCAGAACCCAGATGTTCTTGTTGCTACAAACAGAGACGAGCAGAGTTAACAAACCAGGAAGTGAGAGGGACCAGCTGCTGCAGACAGGTGACGCTCACCTGAGCCTGAACCATAGGAGCCTCCTCAGCCATCAGACCTTCTGACTCCAGTTCAGATGCCACCTTGTTGATGTCCCTCAGGCGGGACTCGTTGGCCTTCAGGTCCTGCAGGACAAAAGCACCTGCTGATTATCACCTGAGCTGATCTGACAGCTGCTGCTGGAAGACGGAGAGGAGGAAAAGTCCGACCTTCTGGAAGTCGTCAAACTTCTTCTGCAAGACCTCGACCTGCTCCAGGTCCGACCCGTCTCTCCATCCTCATTCAGCTAAAGACGCGAGTTCAAGTAAAACAACCTAAAGTCACACAAACACAAAGCAGGTGTGGAGATGTTCGCTCTGAGCTGGAGGTCGTTCCTCGGCTGTGAAGGGCACACGAACCTTGTTGGTGCTGTTGAGCAGCGTGAGGATGTCGCCCTTCTTCATGGTGACCTCTCCAGGACTCTTCTCCTGGTAGTCGTACAGAGCCAGAACCAGCTCCTTCCCGGTCTCATCGTCAGTTGGAGCCACTTGTTGCTGTCGGGTTAACAGGTCTGGTGTTAGAACGTGGTGGATAAGAATGTTCTGACGGGCCGAGGGTTCTGAACCAGCGAAGTGACCTGGACCCAAACAAAGTGAGCCAGAACCTGCAGACACCTCAGAAACATGTCAGTACCAGACCTGCTCTACCTTCCTCCACCATGGTCTCTCCTTTCTGGGTGACAGCCTTGATGCGAGGTTCATGACCTGTGATCTCAGCCTGCAGAGCCTGGTGCTTCTTCAGCAGGTTCTGGACACCAATCAGGTCCTTCCCTGAGGACACATGTTAGAGTTCAGCATTATGCAGTAGACAGACCAGTTTAACCCAGGGGTTTCTTTCTTCTACAATCTGCTCTTTAACTGTATTATTTCCTGCTATTTCAGCTGTTAACTTTATTTTTTCTCCAAGTGTTTTTCTCCCCAGAAGAAGCTACAATGATGTTCTGCTGAGCTGTGGTGGCCTCATGGAGGGGGCCATCATCTAGCACACTGCTGCTAACCACTTAATCATTCTCCCTCTCCTGATAGTAACATTTTACTTTCTTTGATGTTGGATGTGGTGCTACTAGTTTACCCGTTTAATTATAGATTCACTAGGATAAATACAATAAAATTTATCTCTCGCCAAATAGAATATTTACTAAGAAATCACAATGTAACGTGTGTGTGTGTGTGTGTGTGTGTGTGTGTGTGTGTGTGTGTGTGTGTGTGTGTGTGTGTGTGTGTGTAAAAGCCATGTGTAGTGTTTATTTATAAAGCATATGTTGTTGGATTTTATCCAGAATCGAGACTTTGAAAATATATTGTTTAATTACAGTTTGATTTATTTGACATCTGTATAATGTTTATTATTTTGTTTTTTCCCCCTAAATGCCTAACGTTTGAGTTTAACATGAATATTAGTCATTCATCCCAATACATGAAGTTACACATTTTAAATTTTAATAGGGGAAGACTGCAGGAGGGAGAGGTAAAATCATAGACTGTACATACTTGCTACCCGCCGGCTGTGATCACAAGCGACAACATATTAGTTCCCGCTGCTTCTTCGGTAAACAGCGCCAACAAAAACAAAGAAACTTGGGATCTTGTCGGCGTGGCGGTGGGATTTAAGGGAAACGCTGTATGCCCTATAGACTTCTCACCGAGCTGCAGTATTTCTCCGGTCAGATCTGTCTCTGAGAGCTCCATGAGCGGTCAGCCCGCGCAGAAACTAGCCGCCGCACCGGTCAGGCTGCCTGGCCTGACCGCTGGGGATTACCGGATGTTAGAATGGACACAGGTGTCACTCCAAGCCTGCTGGAGGTTTTAAGGGTTGAGATGAAAACACCCTACCACTCAGGCTGCTTACACATCGATATTAAGTTGTCGCTGTTGCGCTCACGCCATAATACAGTATTAGATGCGGTTAAAGTCAGACATGAAAAACTCCACGAGCGGTCAGACCGCGCAGCAGCTAGGCGCAGCAAGTAGGCGCCGGATCGGTCAGGCTGCCCGGCCTGACCGCTGGGGATTACCGGGTGGAAGATTGGACACAGAAGTCTCCCTCTTAGCGCTCCGTCATATTTCAACCCATTTTGATCTTTTACCATATTACCCATCTAAATATGCCCTATTAATTATTTTACCGTATTTTACATTTAAATTTCATGGTTAAACAGTAAATGCTACATGTTAAACTGATAGTTAGCTAGCTACTTCGGTAAACTCAGCTAGTTTAAAGGCAGCAGTGACATAAAATACGAATATAGATTTTAACTTACCGAAAAAAATGAAGTGGAGACTCCTTGGACGCTCTATTAGTGCAATTAATACCACTGCAAGTCATTTTGTCCAACAATTGCACCAATAATATCCAAAACAGAATTCACAAGCACAGACACTCAAAATCCCGAAACAGCTTCCAGGAGGGGCCGAGGCTGTACTGAGGCCTTTCCACGGAGCTAGCTCTGTGGTCACGTGGGTCTGAGGCGGCGGTCACGTGTGTCGGATGCTCATTAATTATACAGAATTTTAGGCTTTCAATACACTTAAACAGAAGAGTGAGAAAAAAATTCACCCCCCTCAGAGTTGTCATGAGTATAAACTAGATAATTTAGACAAAAAACATGTTTTGGCACCAGGCTGTAAACATGTTTATTTCTGCTGTGAAATCGGCATTTTCAACATGGGAGTCAATGAGGATTTGCTCGCTTCTGGCACCAGCCCCCAGCGGATGAGGGTGGAACTGCAATTTTTCTTACTTCCGGGTTGGGACCATTTTCTGAGCGGCATTGTGGGGGCTTGGGTAATGGTCAGTTTTTAAGTACAGTTTGACTCTTCAATATCTGGTCGACCATGGAGACACGAGTCTGCATGTGTTTCCTTTAATCTGCCGGATCCTGCATCCCATCAGCTGGCTCAGAGTCTTTCTGCAGCTCTGAACACATGATAACGTATCGTCAACAATCATGTTCCCTCCTCAAGGCCAAAGCTTCCCATACAGTTCTACAGGACTCTGTGAACATTTAAAACTTATAGGTTAATTAGTCATTGAAGAATAATTTTTTTGATGAACAAATGTTATATGAACACTAAATGAAATGTTTTGATTAATCTGTGAATTGAATTTATATAAGGATCAGTAATGTTTTGATATGACAAGGACATCATCACATTTTTCAAACCTGACTCTTTCTTGAATCAAAATGAAGTGTTTACAATCCCTGAATAAGCAAAGAATCCTAGAATCTTCTGATTAAACACAGTAAAGACCAAGCAAGTTTATATTCTATATTTATATAGAGTATCACAGCTTATTGGTCATAAATAGAGATAATATATTGAGCTCTTAAAGAACTCAATTTATCGAATTCTACAATTGACAAGAAACATTGTTGGTCAGGTGGGGCATGTTGGCGAGCGCCTGGTGGCTGGGCTTTCACCCATGGAACCCGGCCAAGCACAGCCCAAAGAGGAAACTTGGGTCCCCATTACCATAGGCTCACCACTCGTGGGAGGGGCCAAAGGGGTCAGGTGCAGTGTGTGACGGGTGGTAGACGAGGGCGGGGACCTTGGAGATCTGGTCCTTGGCTACAGAAGCTGGCTCTTGGCACATGGAATGTCACCTCTCTGGCTTGGTGTGTGAGGTTGAGAGGTTCCGACTAGATATAGTCGGACTCACCTCAATGCATGGCTCTGGCTCTGGAACCAGTTTCCTTGAGAGGGGTTGGACTTTCTACCACTCTGGAGTTGCTCCCACTGAGAAGCGCCGAGCAGGGGTGGGCATACTAGTTGACCCCCATCTTGGTGCCTGTACGTTGGGGTTTACCCCACTGAATGAGAGGCTAGCCTCTCTCTGCCCACGTGTGGGGAGACAGGTTCTGACTGTGGTCTGTGCTTAAGCACCAAGTTACAGTACAGTCTACCCACCCTTTTTGGAGACCTTGGAGAGGGTGCTAGAGAACGCTCCTTCCGGTGACTCCCTCGTTCTGCTGGGGGACTTTAACTCTCACTTGGGCAACAACAGTGAGGTGTGGTAGGGAGGAACGGGCCTCCTGATCTGAACTTGAGTGGTGTTTTTTGTTATTGGACTTCTCTGCCTTATGTGTGCTATATGTGCTCTTGGCACCAGTATACCTTAGGTCGCAGCTCGATGATTGACTTTGTTGTTGTTTCATCTGACCTGCGGCCGCATGTCATGGACACTCTAGTGAAGAGAGGGGTGGAGCTGTCAAACAGACCACTACCTGGTGGTGAGTTGGCTCAGATGGTGGGGAGGATGCCGGTCTGACCAGGCAGGCCCAAACATATCGCGAGGGTCTGCTGGGAACGTCTGGCAGAGTCTCCTGTCAGAAGGAGCTTCAATTCCTACCTCCGACAAAACTTTCAAAATGTTCTGGGGGAGGCGGGGGACATTGAGTCTGAATGGACCATGTTCCATGCCTCCATTGTTTAGGCGGCCGACCGGAGCTGTGGTTGCAGGATCGTCAGTGCCTATCGTGGTGGCAACCCCCGAACCCGCAGGTGGACACCGGCGGTTAGGGATGCTGTCAAGCTGAAGAAAGAGTTCTATCGGGTGCATTGTTGGTTCTTTTTTAAAAACATAGAAAAGGTTTCTTTTTTACCTTGCTGCTGACAGTTTCGTTCGCGGCTGCAAACTTCCTCAGAGCTGACGCTGATGGTGGCGTCACTTCCTACGCCGTTTATCCACGGGCAGCAGAGGACATTGTCGCCCTCTGCTGCCCGATCTCCCCTCTCCGATGATGCAGTCCCATGCACGATCCAATGTGTAAACCCCATTGTCTCTGGTCATAGTCCCACGTCCACATCTCCTTATCTCTATTGCTTCCTTTATCCATGTTTTGCATTTCTGTTGTTCAGTCTTTATGATCCTTGTGTTATTCCAGTCCATTATATGGTTTTCTCTTGTGCAGTGATCTGTTACGGCTGACTTCTTTATTGTACTTTCTGCTTCTTGCTTTGCTGCTCTTGTGTGTCTTCGACTTGTTTCTCTCTCGCACTCCTTTCTATGTTCTATTGTTCGTGTGTTGAGTTGGCATCCGGTTTCTCCTATGTGTGTGTTATTGCAGAGTTTGCATGGGATTTCAAAAACGACTCCACATTTATGTCCAGCTGGTATCTTGTCTTTTGGGTGCGCTAGTCTGTTTCTAACTGTTGCATATGGTTTTGTTGGTGTGTTTATGTTGTGTTTTTTCATTGTTGCTCTTATTTTTTCTGTTATGCCTTTGATGTATGGTAGGGTTATCACTGGTTTTGGTTCTTGTCTTTCTGGGTTTCTGGTTCTTTGCTTTGGTTGTTCTTTTCTTTCTGTTGTTGTTTGTTGTTTTCCTTTGTTTATTGCCCATGCCGGGTATCCGCAGGTCTTTAAAGCATGTTGTATGTGTTTTTCCTCTTGTTTACGGTCTCTTTCTTCTGTTATCATTTTTGCTCAGAGATATAATGTTAGAGAGAATTATAAGACACCTTTCGTCAAACTTTTTGACAGGTCTATTGTTCTTGGACCTTTCTGACCTTTCAGTCCTATTGTTCATTTGACCCTTGACCTTGCCCCCCTTTCCTATCATTAATCAAATGGACAGGTGTATTGTTCAATCTTTGCCCCCCCTTCCGTATCATTAATCAAATGGACAGGTGTATTGTTGATCGTCCAGATGGCCTAGACCCCCCACGCCGCATCATCAATGGCGTATTGTTGAACGTGTCCAGATGTCCATGATCCCCACGTCATAGGCTAATGTGTGTAATGGCGTGTGAAGTTTCTTTTTGTGATAGCCCATCGGTTCCCACAGCCTCCCTCCCTTCTGAGTGTATTCCTATAGTGTTACCCCCTTTGCATAACTCTTTAAAAGCTCAGATCTGTCCGAATGGTGAAAAGCCGAGCTCTAAGAAAAAAATGATGAACCACGAGGAGCTGAATGAAGCACCAAGCCGCGCTGAAGAAGTGTCTACTACATCCGATGCTTCAACTTCAACTCAAAAAGTGAAAGAAGAGAGCGTGGATACGCCGCTGTCAAAAACCATGCTTTGTGAAAAATCCATCGCTATACATCAGATGCCGGCTGGAATTGGTGCCCCCCGCAAATCTACATTTTACATCTGCAGAGTGCAGGTTCCTCCTTTCGGCGGTAAAGAGATCTTGGAGCAAATATGGCAGCTGGAACCTTACGGCTATACCGGTAGTTTTGGGTACCGGTTCAGCTACGACACTAAGGAACTGTGTTTAATCCAAGATGTGGCTGAGGGCGAACCTCTTAAATCCTATTTATCAAACTCACCAGCGGTTCTCTCCTACAACGATTGGGCTGTGCTCAGGCTGGCTGTTCCACGCAAGGTGCACAGAGATGATCCTGAGAGACCTCGTCCGCCTGTCAATCGCAGTGGGCCGCAAGCTCTTCCAACGTTGGATGAAATCCAGAACGCTGTGACAGCATTCAGCGCTTCATGGGAGGGGGAAGAGGATGCTGATGGAGAGTGGATGTTCAAGGCCTCGGTCCGTGTGAGAGGATTTGAGCTCTTTTTTGTGCTGGAGAATGTGCATTCTGTATGCGGAATTTACCGCCTTCTACAGGTTGTACCTTTCGAAGCCTGGTGTGAAAAAATAAATGAAGTGGAGGATCGTATTACTTCATTTTTTCGTACCAGCCGCTGTTGGAACGACATTCTGACAGTGCGAAAAAAGCTGGAGTTCTAAGACCTGCCTTAGGAGGAGGAGGAGGAGGAGGAGGAGGAGGAGGAGGTTGCATCATCATACCACGCCCCCCACCCAGCACTAGTTATAAAGAGCTTACAGTTAGAAACCATTTCATCCAGACGATCTAGGCATCAGCATGACGGGGTTCTACAATCAGACGACCCTTAAAGACCTTTGGAGCCCACCACCGAGCTGGGTACTAACGGATTCATCACCACCGAGATACAACACCAGTCCGAGGTCCAGATCGCTACCATCACCACCACCGCCGAGATACAACGGCAGTCCGAGGCCCGCATCGGCACCATCGTGTTTTCCAGAGGATAACCTACCACGACTCCCCACCATCATGGAGGTTCCGGAGAACGTACCATTCAGGCCCTGGGTCGATGGGGCTGATCCACCTTTGGTGACATCAAACCCTGAGCCGCCGCCAGGTCATGAGGAGGAGGAGGATGTGCAACCCCTCGACATCCAGAGCACCGATGAGGAGCCTCACCGTCTGCCTGACTGGGTGTTTTCAGAAGACAAAGTAGACCGTGTGAAAATGGGTCTTCTTCACTTGGTCAACATGGCAATCAAAGCTCACTTACCAACCATCTGCCACGGATGCAAGATCGATCACCCCAGTCAACGGCAACACGAATGTCTTTACGTAGCTGAAAATGAATTATTTTACGATTTTCACTTTACGGACATTATTCGCAGGGTTTTAACACCTAAACTGATTCCGGCTCTTCAAAGTTTTCTCAGTCTGCACGGCTTCCAGCCTCTGGACACTGAGATTCTGTTCACCATGGCTGTGACGCAGCTGCACGGATTCAGGGCTGTGATGCCCATTCACAAAGACATTTTTCCGGTGTACGATCGCCTGTCCAAAGCTGACCTGGACGCGCTGTCCGGGGTGGTGATGGAGTGAGCGAGCTGCGGAGGGTCTCTTCTACAACTTTATTATTATATTTGACGACAGTATGATTAGATTTTAGTTCTGACTAGTGTTTAGATTATATTTGTAGACTGTGTGATTTTATTCACTATATTTGACGGCTGTTTTTTACAGTATGATTAGACTGTGTGATTATATTTGATGACTGCTGTTTTTTACAGTATGATTAGATTGTGTGTACAATTTATGAAATAAAAAGAACTAATGAAAACAAATGTGCATCATTTTTGCCAACCATTCATCAGAGATGGAGGAGGTAATGAAAAAGGTTTATTTTACACCAGAACATCAGGGTAGTTACGGTGGTGTGGAAAGGTTTAGAACCGGTTTACAACAAGATATTGGGGAGAAAGTTTCATCGGATAAGGCTCGCGATTTTCTCTCAGAACAAGACGCCTATACACTTCACAAACCTGCAAGAGTTCATTTTCCGAGAAATAAGGTTTTTGTCTCAGGGCCGCTAAAACAGTTTCAAGCTGACTTATGCGACATGCAGGCCTTGTCAAAATCAAACGACGGCTTTAATTACCTATTAACCGTCATAGATGTATTTTCAAAGAAAGCCTATGTACGAGCCCTGAAAAACAAATCGGGGAAAGATGTTACAGAAGCTTTTGCTTCAGTTTTGAAAGACAGCGGTGTCCCTAAAAAATTGCAAACGGATTCCGGTAAAGAATTTTTTAATAAGAAATTTGAAGCCCTCATGAAGAAACACGAAATTGTGCATTTTGCCACAGCCAGCAGCGTAAAGGCCAGCGTTGTGGAGAGATTTAACAGGACTCTAAAAGGTAGAATGTGGAGATATTTCACAGCCAAAAACACCCATCGCTACATAGATGTAATTCAAGATTTGGTGAAAGGTTATAATCATAGCTACCACACTTCTATCAAAATGGCCCCCTTTGAAGTTAACACGGAAAATCAATGGCAAGTGTTTCGCAACCTTTACGGGACCACCGCACCGAAGCCTGCAAAGAAAATGAAGTTTAACAGGGGTGACGTTGTGAGAATTTCCAAACTCAGAGGTGTTTTTGATAAAAAATATGAGCAGAGTTTCACGCACGAGCTGTTCACAGTAGACCAGTGTCTTCATCGAGCACCGCCGGTTTATAATGTTGGTCTCTCTTCCGTTAGACCAAGCACGGGTACGGAGTAGATGGAGTTAAACACCTTTTAAGTTGACAGAACGAGGAGACAAATGATCAGAAGTCCATTCACTGTTTCGCCGCTCATGAGGGGGAGAGTCTCTGCAGCAAGTCCCGCGACCTGCTCTTGCCAGATGCTTCGGACAGACTCTCGCCGTTCTGCTGAAACGGCTGATTTTTATTGAAGATTACAGGAATGTTACATACGCAGTTTGCCATGTACATACGTCAATGATTATGACAGGTGAAAATAACAGCCTTGTTAGCGGACAGTCTAGAACATTTATCCTTGAAAGTACCAGGAACATCGTGATACATTTATGACAGGAGAAGATACATTCACGGTGCGGAGAGGCACTGAGTGTAGATGGAATGTGCACACTCCTTTCTCTGGTGCAGGAAAAGATACACAGCTATTAATCTTTGTGTGGAGGCCTTGAGTATCTGAGCGAGTTTCCATAGCATAGAATAACAAAATGAGCTTTTAAGGTAAATATATATATATTGCCTTGTTAGGCAGGATCTAACATGTCACAAGAACTTGTAATTAGAAGATGAGCAGAAACATCTCCCTTTTGGAGTTCCTGCAGCTGTTCTAAGAGCTTGTGCAGGAGAGAAACACAGAGAGACCTTTATATTATAACATGATCCCATAATGAAAAGAGTAGCATGTAAGAATGAATAATAAAAGAGCTTATATGAGAGTTACATATATTTTCAATCCCCCTTTTGAACTCTTTTAAGAGTTCAATAAAGATATAAGAAATCAAAACAATAACACCAAATTCCATCAAAAAGAATCCAATAAGCAAAGTTTTAAAATACCAATACAAACAACCAATCAGATTACATTTACTCATCTTTCTAGCAGTAAACTAATACAAAAAACATGATCATACTTTCAACTGAACATGTTACAACATGTATGGATCGCATGCAACTCCATATGAGGGCGAAAAACCCTAATTATCATATGTTTATAGGGAAAATTCCCCCATGTCCCCCCATTTGTCATATCTCAATTTTGGGGCGAACACCTGTTGGCATAGAGTGTGCATGCCTAGGACATCAATGATCAACAAAAAATAAAACAAAACAAACAAAAAAATCATAAAAATGAACTGGTGAAGGGATGGTTACATA
This sequence comes from Nothobranchius furzeri, assembly GCF_043380555.1. NCBI lineage: Eukaryota > Metazoa > Chordata > Actinopteri > Cyprinodontiformes > Nothobranchiidae > Nothobranchius > Nothobranchius furzeri. Next base: position 51,799,850 of record NC_091752.1, read on the forward strand.
AATCACTGAACATTCTCACACTCTAACAACATCTTCTTCATCATGAGAGTCATCACTATCATCAGAGAGTTCCCCTCCCAAATAGATTTTAGTATTGGCTAGTAACAAGGGCATCTGGATAATTGGGTCAGCAGGTGGAGGGTGTAAAATATTACCCTTGTAAAATAAATGAGGGTGTTAAATAGAACCTTTGTAGAATGTTCATAGGGTGGTTACTTCTTCCCCCTGTTGAGGTCCCTTCACTGGCTCCAGGCAGCTGCAGGGGGTGATGATATCAGGATTCTCGTCCTGCAGGATGTGGTGGCAGCTTGGCATGCTACTGTAGTCAGCTACTTCTCTTCCTGGCTTTTGGATCCTTTTTCTGGTTAGGCAGATGTCAGCTGCTTCTCTTCCAGGTTAGGCTCCTCCCGTCCAGCCGGACAGCGTGTGACGTCCTCTCCGTGATCCTGTATGGCTCGGTCCACCTCGGTTCCGTCCACTTCCTTTTGGTGACTTTTAGCAGGACCCAGACGCCTGGCACCGAAGGCGAAGTATCTTCGTGTGCGTGGTTTTGGTCCAATGAAGGCTTTCTCGGCTTGTGCAGTCCTTGATCTCGGCAGATAGTTGGTAGGAAGATTCACACTCCGGCCGGACCAGAAGTTCCCCGAACCGATCGCCTAGGGATTAAAGGTTATGCACAAAAATGTCCTAGCTCTTACTGACCCTAGCCTCTGATACCTTCAACATCAGACACATGCAGTTACGAACAGCAAGCGCAATTAAAGGTACAGTGACATCACGACATGGACACACACAGACACACAAACACATACACATGCACATACACAGAGAGAGAGGGAGAGAGTAAGAATGTGTGTGGGAGAAAGAAATGAGTGGGATCCACTTTGCCACCAGCATCTCCACCTGTGTCACAGGGAAAAAATTACAAAGAAATTAAAACATAAAGCAAACAACAATAATTCAATGAGTATAAATGATCAAACTAAAATATACAACCATGCATGGGTTTTATAACAGTTCCGGCAACACTGGAGATGATGCCTTGTACAATGAATTCTTAAGATGTCCTTCATTAATTAGAGGTTATAGCCAAATTGTTTCAGGATCCTGAAGTTGAATTGGTCAATTTACTCAGAATAGCCCAATGGCTTTGTTGATGTTTCTCAAGGCTCAGCCATGCCCATATAGATAAATAAGCAAACAAACAAGACAAACACAGTCAAACACACGGTCCATACACGTCTCTGTGCCCTCACACACCAAGCAAATGTCAGACTGAAGCGAAAGTGTGAAAACACTTAACCTAACGCTAAATCAGTGGAAAGAAAAAAACAAGACCTAAAGCGTGTAATCAAATTAATCCAACAAAACTTCCCATAACTGCCGTTCTAAACTCATGTTGCGGTGTGATCTCTCCAATTAGAAATTAGGACAACCACTTTTACTATCAATTCAACCAAATAGTTTCAGGTTGTCCCTTACCTAAACTACCTGTCTTTCTTACCTTCTTTCTTTCTTTCTTTCTTTCTTTTTTAGGAACACTACTCGCACAAGAAATCCTAAGAATTAATTCACTACTTAAGGTTAATTCATAAATAACGAAACTGCAGTTACAGGTTTGTTTGTGCATAGTATTGGTAATCAGCAGTTTTTTTTTCCTTATCTCCTCATCTAGAAGTGTTTCTGTGCTACTCCTCCATCTATAACACAAGTTAGTATCATCCTTAAAGCATCTGAAATTAAGCTGCATTGCTAAATCAATAACGTGATTTGTGCTAAGAAATACTCCCCTATCCTCTTCCTTTTTCCAGTGGCGCTGAATGACAGATTTTAGATCAATTTAACGTTTTATCACTATTACGTTTCATTTAATTAATTTTGCTTTTTCTCTCTTATTTTTGTCTATTTATTTATTTATGTTATTTACTTATTTATCATGCCATCCTGTGATGATAATCTTAAAGACTTTTTAGCCAATTGTCGTCAAAACGGCCATTTAAAAATATTATGTTAAAGATTTCACAAGATAAAAATGTGAACATAATTTTTATCGAATGAGGGGTACAATTATTCAATATTTTTGTGACATTATTTTCTACGTTAGAACTTACAGCTGATAGAAAAATATAGGATCAGCTAGGTTTGGCTAGATCTGTTGGGAAACTCAACGGAGCTGAAACAACACTGTTGTCTCGGATGAGATGTTCCATGAATCATTTAGTCAGCTGGATGCCAAATTATTCATTTAATGTTTATTTTTATGCAATGAATGGAATGGGATGGAACGTTACTATAAACTATCCGGAAATTTGCGCATGTTTGCTCGAAGGAGAGAACTGTTGAAGCCTAAAGCGTTCTCCTAGACTTATAAATAGACACCGTTTCCTTAACTAATGAAGATAAGTGATGACGCCGATGAATGACTTTTTGAAAAGAAAATAAGGCTTTACTGCATGTCCGCTGCAGCTGAGAATCCTAAGACAATAAAGATTATATTGACGTCCAATGATGAGTTGGGCTGAAATCCAGGTTACTAATCCTATTATTTATTTATTTATTGATATTATTATTATCTTTTTTTTTTTTAGGCTAACTTTCTCAGTTAACTATGTTCTACAGTAGTTTAGTAAATTTTCCACAGTTCTGACATTTCATCAATTCAACTGGTTGTTGCCAAAAAGCCTTGTTCATTACCTGACTGCAGCAAGCACTCTTTTACTGGGTGTAACCATAGGAAACAGTCTCTTTTGAGCCTCTCTTTGTAAGTCCAGGATGACCACCGTCATTGATTGAAGTTCACATGTTAGCACACATGCTCCCCCTTTTGTACTTTGTTTCATCAGCAGCAGGGCAAATAAGTTTCTGCCTCTTTGTCCATCTTGTAGTGCTCCCCGTCTTTATGTTATGAGTCACAGCTTTTGGTGAGGGCTTCCAGGTTCTCTTTGGTGAGGGCTTCCAGGTTCTCTTTGTATAGAAGTCAGAGCCAAACATTCTTTGCAGCTGGTTGTGACAGGCCCACCCAGTAAAGTTCATGCCTGCCACAATGCACAGCAAACGTTTTCCTTAAATATGTTGATTGAGTTAAAATGACAGAACTTTCTCTTTTACAAATCAAAATCAACGATGGTTTCTAATATTTAGTCGACTTTATTGACTCAAAGGTAAATCTAGACTACTTCCTATGCACAATTTTTCTGAATCGTCAAATCGGTTCTACACAGGTTTTAAACTTTAGGCACAATCTATCCCAAATGCAAGATCCCTCCTTTCATTTTTTATTTATCTATTTTATTTTGGGAAAATAACTACCAGTTTTTAACTCAAAACAGCCTAGTACAGTTTCTAGCCAGGTTACAGGAAATAATACTTAGTTTATCTGTTTTTTCATTATTCAGCGTCCCAAAATCCAGCCATTAACGTTAATGGTTCTTAAAGTTGAGGCAAGACAATTATTGGATTTTGTTTTATAGCAAGATTTAACAAATATTTTATTTCCTTACTGATTATTTGTTAATTTTATGGTTTTCATAAAGATGATCCTGAGAGGTTCAGAGCTGCTTTTCGCAGTACCCTGTGCTATTTTTAGACTGCGGGACTCCTGTGTGTAAAAGTGGGTGGAGTCAGGTCCCCAGGCTGAAACTCCAGTCATTCTCACTAAATCTGTCCGAGAGGAAGGATCTCCTGAATACCCTAACCAGAAGCCTTAAGGTACGTCCAAAACACCGAAAAATATCCTTTCTAAAGTCACAAATTGCTTAAAACTGCATGTTACACAGAAAAACTGTGAGAGCGAGGGAGTCCAGCTGACTCCACGGCCCATAATCAGACAAAATACTTCCTTTATAACCACAACCATACAACTTTTGTATTTTAAAGGATTTTCTTGTCCTCACACTAACGATAAATTCTTTTTCTATTGTTTCCACAGTCTCTCGAACTAAATAACCGTCTAGTAAAAACATGGAACGCACCCTGTTTCTCAAGCAGCTGCTCCCTCTATTAAAAACTGAGTCATTCAGAAGATCCAGCGAAAGCAGCTCATGCAAGAAGACACACATTCACTCATTCACAAGGCACAGAGACATTCTTTGTTTGTCACAGTCTCTTTTTATTATTATTATTATTTTTTTAAGGTAAGTCAGTTCGTCACTTATTTATTCTCTCTCTCTATATATATAATATTTTAAGCACAGAATTTATTTAACACTGCACTGGTTATTTTCAGAATTTAATGCTTACTATGCTTTTAAGCAGGCCTTATGTAACATTAGAGCAAATCCAATTGCAATTTTTTTGAGAGCGCTCTGAGGAATAGTTTATATATTTATTTTCTGCAGATCTGTTTTGATTTTACTGTTTAGCAGCTATATGACTATATTTCTAAAATAAAGCTGTCATTTACATCCTTACTTGCGTTTCTTGGTGGTTTTTTCCCTTTTTTCATCTCCAGGTCACTTAACCCCCAGATCGGGGTCACTCACATGCTGCCCCACACACAAATGATTATCACGCTTGTACACTACATATGTATATATATATATGTATACACATATACATACGTACACACATACATATACACATGTTACTTTAAAAACCTTTTATTTATTAACTTATGGTGTTCTGTTCAAAGACTGATCAGAACAGGGTTGCAGAATTTGAATTTTGCGTAGCTCCAAACATTAATTTTAGCACTGCAGTGTAATTTACATATACGAGTTGCAACTTTTTAAAGCTCTTATTTATTTTATTTATTTATTTTCTGGTACCGCATCAGGCCTTCACACACCCACCCAGCGCTGTACACTCACACGCACACACATGGAGCTCCCAAAACTCTGCTCTGCATTCTGCACTCTCCTAGTGCTGCACTTTCAATCCAGAGCCATAAGCAGCCTCTTGCTGCGCCTCACACACACAGGCTGAACTCAGCTTACACACACAGTGAAGCTTGTCTACAGCTGTGCCTTTTTTCTCTCGATTCTGCAGCCTTCACTTCCCAAATCTTTCTCCAGTTACCTCTACTGTTAACATCTACCCCTTTTTTCTTCATCGCCTCTTCCGCTGACTATCTCAATAAAACCTTATTTCTCGTGGCTTCAACTGGGCTGCTTGTCATATTTAAACATTGCTCATTTTATGCAAAAACAGCCAAAAGCACGCAGAAATAGCCAAAAGCACTGCTCTCTTCACACAGAAGCAGTCAAAACATTTATCATCTTATGCAAAAACAGTTACCTCAGAACATTTTTCTCATCTCATGCAAAAGGTCCTTGACCTTAAAAATCCAGGGAGCTCTCTTTAGCCTCCCCTTCCCTTAACATAAAAACCAGGTCCTTGACCTTTAAATCCAGGGAGCTCTCTTTCAGCCTCCCCTTCCCTTAACACAAAAACCAGGTCCTCGACCTGTGGACTTTTAGGGTTCCCACACCTATGGATCCAGCCAAGCTTTATATAACCTCGTTATATATTCTATCCGCTCGTCAGCAAATAGTGTGGTCAGCCACGACCTGGAAATGGAACTTTAGGGCTCCTCAGCCCTGGGTCACCATCCCTTCATCTGTACTATTTCCTTTTCTCATTTACTCATTAAACCATTACAAAAAATCCTCATTTCATTTCACCACTAAACCATTACAAAAAAAATCTCTTATTCTCCTGCACTTGTCTCCACTTTCTTCTCCAACTATTATTTTAGGACCTCAGCTACTATGATTCTGGACACAAAGGCTTTGGATAAATCCAATGAGCAGATTTTAGATAATAGGCTCTGCTCACCTTGTTTTCCACCGCGGTGTTCTGTGCCAAGATCTGTTCGCTGGGTCGGTTGGTCAAATTGTCCTCCAAAAACTCCTTTTTCTTCAAAAAGAAAAAATCCTGTTCGTGACGCCAAATTTGTTGGTCTCTCTTCCGTTAGACCAAGCACGGGTACGGAGTAGATGGAGTTAAACACCTTTTAAGTTGACAGAACGAGGAGACAAATGATCAGAAGTCCATTCACTGTTTCGCCGCTCATGAGGGGGAGAGTCTCTGCAGCAAGTCCCGCGACCTGCTCTTGCCAGATGCTTCGGACAGACTCTCGCCGTTCTGCTGAAACGGCTGATTTTTATTGAAGATTACAGGAATGTTACATACGCAGTTTGCCATGTACATACGTCAATGATTATGACAGGTGAAAATAACAGCCTTGTTAGCGGACAGTCTAGAACATTTATCCTTGAAAGTACCAGGAACATCGTGATACATTTATGACAGGAGAAGATACATTCACGGTGCGGAGAGGCACTGAGTGTAGATGGAATGTGCACACTCCTTTCTCTGGTGCAGGAAAAGATACACAGCTATTAATCTTTGTGTGGAGGCCTTGAGTATCTGAGCGAGTTTCCATAGCATAGAATAACAAAATGAGCTTTTAAGGTAAATATATATATATTGCCTTGTTAGGCAGGATCTAACATGTCACAAGAACTTGTAATTAGAAGATGAGCAGAAACATCTCCCTTTTGGAGTTCCTGCAGCTGTTCTAAGAGCTTGTGCAGGAGAGAAACACAGAGAGACCTTTATATTATAACATGATCCCATAATGAAAAGAGTAGCATGTAAGAATGAATAATAAAAGAGCTTATATGAGAGTTACATATATTTTCAATAAACTCAAAGATTTTGATGGGGAAAAAATTGAAGGGTCATTTTATGAACCCGAATTGCAGAAAGTAAACTTATCGACCGAACGATCCTTCCACGTTGAAAAAATTTTAAAGCGCAGAACTTACAGAGGCCAGAAGCAAGTGTTTGTTAAATGGCTTGGATGGCCTCAAAAATTTTCCAGTTGGATTAAAGCCTCAGACCTGCACGACGTTTAAAAAACAGATACAATAAAAAAATGGATCTGAGACAAGAGGAGGGTTTTTATATCACATTGCCCTCTAACGCCAGTAACGAGGTGTTTAAAAATAACACGATTGCCAGTTACAGAACCGATCTAGCCCGTCACATCAATCTCAATGGCAGGTGGCAAGTGGGACTGTCTGAAATCAATTACGTACACTCGTGGTTTAATTTACCGAACGATCGTGCGTTTGTTGAATGGCGACGAGTGAAAGAACCTAAGAAAATCAACAGAGCTCCGATTACTCCCGGATATTATAAAGCTATCCAAACACTTAGAATGGAATGTGAGACTGCTATGAGAAAGATTGATCCTGATTTCTATCTCATTCACAGATTCCCCGACCCCATTCTCAAATATCAGATCGGTGATGAAATAGAATTTAGATTTTTAGCGCCTCTGGCCTATCTGTTAGGTTTCAACGCGGGTGAGTGGTTGACGCCTGAAGGTACTTCAGGCATCGATGAACCTATCAAATCGGCGCCTCACCCACCCGATTTAACAGGCGGTCTATATCAATTTTACTGCTACACGGATGTCGTGACCGAGCAGTTGGTCGGGGACGTCTTTGCGCCTTTATTACGTACGGTGAAAGTTGAAGGGACCTTCGGTCACACGGTCACTCATGTGTTTAATCCTGTGGATTACATCAGCGTTTCTACGAATCATATAGAAAGCATTCATATCGAAATAAAATCTGATCAGAATGAGCCGATTCACTTCTTATACGGAAAAACAACGGTGAGGCTTCATTTCAGGCCCGCACATCAGAGAAATACAATAATATAACGCTCGTGAAACAGGGTGAGAGAGTCAGTTACGCTCGTACGTCTTGCAGACATGATTTATCACCTGCAGAGAAACGATCCCAACCGTTTTATCAATTATTACGTCACTCAGGCCGGTCATGGTTTACCAGGTTTTAGCGGTGTTCCTTATATGTACGGACGTGGCTTTGGATCGATATTTTCAAGACTGTTTCGATTCATATCACCTTTTGTTAAAAAAGGATTTGCTCTGGCTAAACCGCATCTCAAAAAGGCCGCTACAGGAATCGTGTCAGATGTGTTGACGAGAGCCGTCGGTAAAATCAATGACCCTAATGCCCAAGAGGGGTCAGGCCTCATGGTTCTGTCGAGGCGTGTTCGCAAAAGACCCCCCGGCAGGCGTTTAAAGACATCTACATCACGAAGCGACCGACGCATCAAAGCTCCAGTTACAAAACGCAAGCAAAAGAGGAAGAAGTCTCGTCAGACAGGCTCTGATATTTTTTAATCATGTCACTGCTCCACAACAAATCGTCAGAATGTACGCTGAGTGAACTGGATCTCTTCACCGTACCCATGACGCAGTTGTCTATCGAAGATAAGATCTACAGCGAAATTTTACCCATAGCGGCCCTGACGGACGGCGGGCCTGTAGAATTTTTTGTCCCCGGAGATGGAGAAAAATATTTGGATTTAAACGACACTCTTCTATTTTTGCGGGTGAAAATTACAAACGATGACGGCAGCCCGCTAGATGATGGTGCTGCCACCGGTCTGATTAATTACCCGATAAACACGATTTTCTCACAATGTGACGTGGTTCTCGGCGATCGTCTGATTTCACAATCCAGCGCCACGCACCCCTACAGAGCGATCATCGAAACCCTGCTGAACTTTTCTGAAGCGAGTTTGAATTCTCAATTCAGCGCGGGATTGTTCTTCAAAGACACCGCAGGCGCGCACGATTCCACCGTTGTAATTAACGGACGCAATTTAGGCCTTAATCAACGAGCGACTTTTACAGAAAACTCCAGAGAAGTGGATCTGATAGGACCCCTGCATTCTGATATATTTTTCTGTGAAAGACTTCTTTTAAATTCCGTCGATCTCAGAATTAAACTGACACGCGCGTGTGATGGTTTTTGCCTGATGGGGGCGCGTGATTCCACCTACAAGCTGAAACTGCTAGGTGCATCGCTTTTTGTGAAGAAAGTTAATATTTCACCCGCCGTACGTTTGGGTCACGAGTCTGCTTTACTAAAAGCAAACGCCATGTACCCGCTCTCACGCGTGACCGTCAAAACTTATTCCATTCCACAAAATTCGAGGATATGTAATCTGGAGAACCTCTTTCTCGGCGCCATTCCTAAATATATCGTCTTAGGATTAGTGGATCACGAAGCTTACACAGGACGTCGAGATCTTTCGCCTTTTAATTTTCGTCACATGAATGTGGAATATCTGGCGTTGTCCAGAGACGGAAAACAGATTCCATCGAAAGCCTTCCAACCTACTTTTTACCAGGGAACATCGGTCAGAGAATTTTATAATCTGTTTACAGCCACTTCAAGACAATTGAAAGATTTGCCTCTATCGATTAATAGGTTGGAATATCAACAGGGGTATACACTCTTTGCCTTTAATCTGAACACAGCGGATGACTCGGAGGCGCTTTCAACCGTTTCCACCGGCAACCTGAGGATGGAGATGCGCTTTGGAGAACCTCTGAGAGCCACGGCTACACTCATTGTGTATGCGTGTTACGACTCCATTCTGGAGATAAACTCAAAGAGAGAGGTATTGGTGGATTATTATTAATGGATAATCACGAATTGGACAGCATATTATCGAACCTGCTGGGAGATTATTTTGGTGGCGTGTACGCGTCTGATCAGCTGTCTACCGTCCCAAAAAACATTCGACTACCGGCCTACTTTGTGGTAAACACTCATCCTGTCCATTTACCCGGTGAACACTGGTTGGCGCTAGCTGTGGAACAAAATGGCCTCGGGACATTTTTTGACTCTTACGGTCTATCGCCTGAATTTAAATATTACCCTGAAAACATCCTGAATTTTCTAACAGAACGTTGTTCACGAATACAATATCAGGATCGTCAGCTACAGAGTTTTGCATCCGACCGTTGTGGCCAGCATTGTGTTTTTTTCCTGTGTCATAAGGCTTGTGGACTTTCTCTGAAACAAATTCTGTCTAAATATCATAAAAATGTAGATAAAAATGATGCTATGGTTTATCATTTTGTTAAAAAATTTTCAAATTGCATCAAACGTCATGATGTATACTACACACAGGTGAATTGTACTCTTGAAATGTTTAAAGAATGTCACGGACTGTGAAATTTGTTTTGAATAAAGTTTTATTGAACAAACAAGAGAGTTAAGGTGTAAAGCTGATCCATTTCTTCAAAGTGGGGACATCGCTCCAGCTTGGTGATAAAATGATATTTCTCCTCGGTTTTTTCTTTTTTTTCTTCAAAACGTCTTCAGAATCCGGAAGTACAGCCCCTCCGTTCCTGAGTTGCGTAATCTGACGTTTCGCTAGCGGATTGGACACGATAGATAAGGGTACATTTTTTTCTACTAGAGTTTTTAGGAAAGGAGTCCAACCCGTCGGTTCTGATTGTGGATGTTTTTTTAACGGGTTGCTGATGCTTTTAATCAAGTCAAGGATGTGCGATCCTTTCTGCACATCGCCTTTATATTTAAATTCCCCCGTCGGAGTCCAGTTTAATCGTGTCATTTTCAGCAGGTACTCGGCGTTTTTTCTTCCGCGCACAGGAAGATTCTGTAGCGTTTCATTAATGAGCGTGTCAGCCGCTGTTTCTACAGCTGACGTAGGCTCAGCCGTCACAGTGGGCGGTTCAGTGGGAGTTGCACTTTCGTGTAGTCCGCTTTTCATCAACTTCAGATAACGCTGTAGCAGCGCATTGTATTTTTTAATTTTCTCATACGGCGTTAATCCCGTCTCCTGCATAATTAATTTCATTTCAGAGTCAAGATTCTCTTCAGCCACGTCCCGTATCGTAGGTTTAACAAGCTGACGTAATTGTTGGGGGGTCACCATAAACATTTTTTGAGAAGCCATCGTTTATTTCCTTATTAAGCCACCTATCAGTTCGCCGATCAGAGGCGCAGCGGCTGCTAGTAGTATGGGTAGAAATCCGCCTTTCTGGCCGACTAAAAGCTTCTTTTTTTTAAAAAGGCTAGTTTTGTTATGAGTCAACTGTCTGAGCACCGTTTTGCTTTTAGACAACTTTCGAAATTGACGCGGCGACAGACGTATATTTCCTTTGATCACGTTTAAAGCTATCTCACACAAAGCCTTGAGAACGTCCTCGGAGCACCCTTTTAAAAACTCCTGACGTTGGCGATGCTTCATACGTGACAAAGCACGTAGAATCTTGGCGTTGCGTTTTATCCGGGCTGACATGGCTCTGTTTTAGGCAAATACACCGCGGTGAGCTGATCCGGAAGTAAACCCGTACGGAGACGGAAAGATTCTGGCGTTTCCGCTTTTAAATCCACAATTAAATAACCGTACGGTTCTGACGTAGCGTCTTGAAAACTCTCCATGAAATATCTTTTTTGGGTAGGATATATTTGATTTGCTAAAACATTGATTTGCAATTTATCTCGAGGGTTTTTAAACAAAATCAAATAATTGGTGTTTAAGCTGATGGAACGACTATGTTTTCCTTGATGAAAAACATTTTGAGTGATTAAAATGACGCTCATATTTCTGTGATGTCTCAGCTGCGTAAATAATTTTAGCACTCCAGGATGGCTGGAGGTTTGAGACATCATGTCATCCAAGATCACCAAGTGGTTTTGACCCGATGGAAATAAATCATCATCCTCGAATGAAAGCGGGAGACCTTGAATGAATCGAATACTTTTATTACAAAGATCATCATACATAGGTTGATAAGATGTAAAAAACCACACGATGTTTTTTGGCATTTCAGTTAAACATTGCATACAATTTTCCAAAATACTTTTTACAAAAAAGGTTTTTCCACAGCCTGACGGACCAGCAATTTGTGCACTGAATGGAGACTTTAGTCTAGCGTCAAAATCAGTTTCCATTTTTAATACCCGAATGGTTCTGTACTGCCGTCAGCAAACAACCTCCTTTTATCAAAAATCACACGAAACCTTTTCACAAATGAAACATTCGCGAGAGTGAGACCTTTTTTATCTCTCTTGACGATCTCCTGCCGAGTTTGCAAAAATCTTCCCCTTTCTCCAGCCACGTACCCCTCAACCAGCAGCGCTAAGCTGTCAAAATTGATGTGATCAGATGAAATGAATGACTGTGTGATACCCTTAGCCTTTAGCACCACCTGCTGGCGGTCCCGGGTTTTGTAAGCATACGTTTTTGGACCAGCTGATGCAAATTCCGTGATGGAATCACCTCCAAGTTCGTCAGTTAGATCCCCCAGCAGCGGTCCTGTTGGTAAAACACACTCGTTCTCTTTGACAGAATAAATTATAGAATCTGTATCGTAATAAATGACGCGATTTCCCAGTTTGTTCAACGCATTTAATAATTTCAATCTGGCATAAGTTGTGGTGAAAGCGGCGATAAAAATGTTGTTGCTTCTGCCAGGAGTCGTTAGGCATTTTTCTGCCAAACTGTGTTGCACCAGAACGGCTCCTGAAGTGAGAAAACTGAAGAATTTAACATTGTATCTCCCTGAAAACAGAATGTCAAAAAATTCATCAGGTTTTTGAACAAATGTGGTTTGTACAAGATCATCTCTTTGACCAAACTTTCCCCAGAGTGAATTGAGACATAATTTTGAAATGGCACGCTTAGCAGGATTGTGCTGAATCTTAGACGCATCTAATAGTATTCCCTGACGAAGTTGGTAGTCCTGAATGTATTTTCTTTTCGAGTCATCGTCAATCAATCCTTCAGGAAAACCAGACGCTTGTTGTTTCTGCTTCAAAAACGTGTTAATGTAACCTGCGAACACATCTTTACTGCTTTTCTCAAAATCCCAGACTTCAATCATTTTCACCAGACTGTAACCTGAATCCAAAGCGTAATTGAACTCTACACTCACCCAAACGCCCGTCAAAGCACGTTGAGACGCGCTGTGTGAACAAGAATCAGATTGATTATTCATTTCAGCGCATGTGCGACACAGTGTAAAAACGAGTTTACCTTTGGATGTTTTAAAAGGCAGAACAGGGAAAAACAGTTTTCTGGGTGGCAAAACGACAGCTTTAATCAAGCCAAAATAGTGACTCGGATCTCTGAAATTTTTAACATGAATTTTGGGATGGCCTATGGGGTAAGTCTGTGTGGCGTTTACATAAGGGTACAGGCTCGTAAAATCCACATAGTGGATTTTTTCACCGCTCTGAGCAGAATGCCTCAGCCGAACCGGACAAGTTCTGCCTCCATACAGGGCTTCACGAGGTAAAAGAGGAGCCGGCGGTGGATCAAATCTTGAGACAAACTGTTTCACGTCCGGATCAGTTTTTACCATCTCCTGCCAATCATGTTCCCAAATGACATTCATTTTTAATCGATGCACAGTTTCCAACGACTGAAGCTTTTCGACGGTTTTGTCATAAATTTCACCAAAAGTGATTTTTCTCAGAGGACATATGGATGACTGTAAGAAACATTTTGGACAGCCGTGGAAAAAACAACCCATATACTCAAACCCTTGTTCGACGCCTGAAATCACAGCATATCCGTCGAGATAAAAATCTCCCACTTTGTACTCCCCCAAAGGCGTTAAAGCGTGTTGAATGTCTACATTTTGACTGCGTGAAACCCATTCCAGCCACACGATGCTTGAACTTGAAAATGGTTTTTGTTGCGGTCGATAGCCGAGCGGACAAGGAATGGCCAATGTGTCTGGTTTTAGGAATTTTGATCTAAACACACGCATGCAAGCTGAAGCGATCGTGACAGATTTCAGCGGGTCGATACCTGTTTCATTAAAAAACTCCTCTCTGAAAATACCGCATGCTTTACGCAGAATTTCCACATCGTTTCTACAATAAAACACGGCCTCCTTTCTGAAATCAAACAGCTGCTGTTTAGACACATCGGTGTACCATTCTAAAAATATTTTTTTATGCTCCGGAGACATTTGTTCAAACCCATAATGGCTGACATCTGGGTAAGGTCCTTTATAATTCAGATGTTCAAGCGATGAAAATCTGTGAGGAAAATAACCTTTAGTTTTATCTGTAAAGCCCAAAGCAGCTGGAAGGTTGGCTAATTTCATCATGAGGAAACTTAAGGAATCAATGAATCTCAACCCAAAATCTGGATCGTGAAAACTCAGGATTTTACAGCCTTGCATGAGTATATTTTTGGGAACAATTTTTAATTGACACATAGCGCTCAAAATTATATAAGCATCAAATCCACGCGCATTGTGTGCAACAAATGTATAATTGCTGAATTTAGGACGACGCATCTGCATAATAAAATCTTTAATGCAATCTAAACCAAATTTCTCCCAAACGTCGCCTGAATCGGATTTTGCACAGATTAAAAAAGGTGTATGCACACCGTTCTGATCCGTAAACGTTTCAGTGTCGTAATAAATAACCTTTTCCGTTAAACCGTCATCTTTTTTTTCAAGCTGAATAAAACAGCGATGATCGTCCGTGACCACCGACTGTTTGCAAACGATGCATTTGGTCGCTGAGCAAACGTGCTGTGAACCATTTCCACCCATGGCGATGTAATAAGATTGTTTACAAATGGTGCATTTTTTAAACATTTCGCAAGGAGAAACTAACCTGTTTGCTTGAGGCCTTAAAACAGGTGTTTTGTGAGTTTGAAAACATATTACATTTTGGCATATTCGATTACAATCAGAACATGTGATGAGAGACGTTTCTGTCCGTTTGCATAAATCGGTATTACACACGCGACAGAACCATTTACAGTGATGTCCGTTTATGTTATTATAAGCGGAAAAGCACCATGAACAAAAATATTTGGCTCCTAAGAAACCTTTAATATTTTTTATGCCGTAATAATGTTGGTTCAGTAGCAAAATGAACAACGGATTTGTTCGATCGCTAAAATCTGTTTCAAATTTAGAAATGATTCTGTCGGATCTGTAAAAAATGATTATTTTTCTTTGAACAATATTTTCAAATTGAATCACGTCGCTAAATGAAACGGTTGATTGCTCCTGAAGCCCTGCCTGTTGATGAATATTTTTAGCCACATTCAATAATTCTGTATCTCTCGCTGAGGGATTTAACAGTCCGGCTATGCTTAGCGCAAAACACAACGGCTGATTGGCCTCTGGAGGGCAAATGAGATGGTTTCGTTTTTTATTGACTAATTCGTGATCCAGAATGGATTCGATTTTTCGTTTTCCGCCGCCGGACGGATTATTTATCACTTGCAGTCTGAAATTAAATTCGTTGTCGGCCTCTAATGCTTCATTTGATTGGACTAACAGATCCAGTAAATACTGAAGCTGATTTAACATATTTGATCCGTCATAATTAAAATTAACGTGGTGCGTCGTGTGCAAAGTATTAATTTCAAACTGGACTCTATCGTTGGGACGCGCGATCTGGCTTCCTCTTTCAGCAAACCTGTTTAATATTTCCATCAGATTAATATAAAACTCGGCTGGGTCGTTGATTGCTTGAAAAGACACTCTCTCTCTAATTTCACGCTGGTTAAAAGCTGCGTTTACGCTCCCTCCGATCTGCCGGTGTTCTATTTGTCTCAATATTTCATCTACAGCTTGTGGAGATGGGTCATCTGAATTTGCTAGTATTTGATCGATCTCGTTTACGCGCTGCTGGTGTTCTATTTGTCTCAAAATTTCGTTTATTGCTTCTGATGAAGGCTCATCCGAATTTGCTAGTATTTGATCGACCTCGTTTGAAACGGCTTGGGATGCTAAAATATCGTCTAAGATCTCACTATCTGAAGCTAATTCATCTACTTCACTCAGTCCGCTTAAATCAAACCAGTCAGTTAACACCAAATTATCGGCCTCCTCCACTGAGGGATTTTGGCTGGCTAAAATTCTATCTAACATTTCATCATCAACTACGTTTAATTCATCATCAACTACGTTTAATTCATCATCTACTTCAAACAAATCTGAAAGGTCATCAAACCAATTTTCACTCATGATACAAAAGACATTAAAAACCTACTAAAAATGAAGAAAAAAATCTGCGTCGTCCTTTTACAGAGCCAGAACTTGTTGCATCACATCGACCAGGCCGGAATTGACTTGCAGGAGCAAATACCCAAGCTTCATCCTGTTTAATCTCTGCAATGGCGTAAATCTGCCCCGCTTCTTCTTCTTCAGCCGTTTTTCTGATGAAAAAATAAATAAAAATAAATAAAATGAACGAGCTTTTAATAAATTATATATATAAATTTAACTTACTCTGTACAGGTGCAGGAGGTGGGGCGTTCTCTTCGTCGGTCGTGGGTTGTTCTGAAAGGATAAAAAACATCATCTTTTTTACTTCAAAAATTAAATATACTATGCAGAGCGGTTTTGTGAAACAGCTTACCGGCTGGCTGCTCAGGACCACGTTCAGCGGTTTCAGAGTCGCTGTCGGATTGTTCTGAAAGAATAAAAACAAGGAAAAATATGAACGAATCATCTTTGAAGTAAATAACCACCTTTTTATAAATCTCTTACCCTGTGCTGGAGAAGGGGGAGGAGGAGGAGGAGGTGTGGGCGGAGATATTGAAGCGGCTGTCGGATGTTGTTCTGAAAGTATAAAAAACAACGGTAAATGTGAACGAGTCATCTTTGACTTATTAATCAGTTGTTTTTTTTATCGTTACCATCCGTCTGCGCATGAGAAGGGGTTGGAGGTGGTGGTGGGGGCTGAGATATTGGGGGTGCGTAGGCCGTCGGCCGTTGCTCTGGAGAATAAAAACGATAAATATGAACGACACACCTCTGACTTATTAATCGCTATTTTGTAATCACTTACCAGCTTCGAGGATCGTCTGTGGCGTGATGATCCTGTAACGAACAGCTTTCACGTTCGCATTCGCGTGTGATCTGACGGTATGGCTGGGCTGATACGGATGTAAGACGGTTCGGCTGGTGGATGGAGGCGTGGTTGGGTAAAAGTTATCACTTCCGGGGTAAGGTTGAACCCCCTCCTTTTCTGTAAAATGAGATATTTCTCAGCTGAAGAAAAGAACGTTACGTATATATTTATAAAATCCACTCACTCAGATTCTCGACCGCGCGATTAATTTTAGACAAATCATCCAGGGGGGAAGGTACCGGAGTTTTACAAGTTAATTCCTCAATAGGAATTTCTTCCCACTCGCCGTCCGATATGACAATAGCGTCTGAAAATAAAGATGTTAAACCAGAAAGAGAAAAAAAAGATTTGCGTCTTGAGTTAAAAACTTACCCGTCATCTTAGCTTGTTACACCTCAAATCACGACTCCGAAAATGCGGGTTTACATTTTATACAGCTGTTTAAAAAAAAATCTTGAATAGAAAACGGTTGCGATTGGTCGAAAAAAAATGTTTATAAACAATACATAGTCATTTGCTTTGTTGTATAGGTAGACAAATGTATGAATGGGTGTTTAGAGTTGTGTGTGTGTGTGTGTGTGTGTGTGTGTGTGTGTGTGTGTGTGTGTGTGTGTGTGTGTGTGTGTGCTCGTATCCATTGCTTCATCAAAACTCCCCGGAGCAGAAATAAAAAAACCTTTACGATCCAAAAAATAATACCGTACCGTTTTTGTACCGGACTTTTCTTCCTGAAATCTCATCATGTCTCAATTCGAACGTTGTTTTTAGCAGAGGAAGGCTATATTCAAAACACGTATCCATCGGTTCTTCTTATTCTTCTTCTTCGCTCATGTTTTGGTTAAAATGTAGCAGCTCTTTCACTCGTGTGTAAATCCGTTTACGACATGCATGTGCCTTAGTTTAACTATTCTGAGAGGTATGACATTAAAGGTTTGACCAGAGGTACGTCTGCTCTGAGACTTTACTAATCCACCCCTCCCAAAAAACAAACCTCATAAACAGCTTTTTATTTATTTCAGCTGTTATAGGTCCTACAAAATGGATCAAATCTTTTCTCTGAGGCAGGAAGCAATGTGTGTGTGTGTGTGTGTGTGTGTGTGTGTGTGTGTGTGTGTGTGTGTGTGTGTGTGTGTGTGTGTGTGTGTGTGTGTGTGTGTGTGTGTGTGACAGTGAAAACAAAATGTGACACTAAAGGCAGGAGGCGATAGTTAAGCTTTCACTGATGATGATGACGAACCAAAGATGCTGTTCACCTAAATAGCTCTTTGAAACAATAGCAAGTCATTTGCTTTTGTGAATTGTTACCATGCCGACTTGGTTAGAATGAACCAGAACTTTGTTTTAAAACTTTCCCGCCACTCTTTCAATACAGCCCACCTGCAAAAAAAGTAAGTAATTTGCTTTTTGTGTGTTGTTTCTGTGACGATTTGGTTCAACCAGTTCTTTGTTTTTAAAACTTTCCCGCCACCTGCAAAAAAAAAAAAGAAGTCATTTGCTTTGTCAGAAGTCGCTGGCCGTGCAAAATTGTTCAGAATGAACTTTAAAAAAGCTCAACAGATCTTAAAAGCATCACGCTGAGGTAAGGATCAACTTTTGTTCTTATAGGCTTGAGTATGCAGGGTGGTTTACAACAGAACCATAAATGGTTTAGGATGGTAAACCATTGCTTTTGTGAAGTGAGAGAAATGTTTGAATGGTTTAGTCAAAGACAAATGTTTGAATGTAATCCTTTTACTTCTTAGAGAAGTGTGTGTGTGTGTGTGTGTGTGTGTGTGTGTGTGTGTGTGTGTGTGTGTGTGTGTGTGTGTGTGTGTGTGTGTGTGTGCTTACAGCCTCTGATGATTCATCCATTATTTGAGGTGCTGCTGGACAGAGAGTTTTACACATTAGTTTTAGTTCTGGTCAAAAAGTGTCTGAGAGCTGCATGTAAATAACACATTTAAACACAAAGTTTAAGACTGAACATACGAAATCCAACGTGAACATGTGCCAGATGGCTGAGTAAATCAAAGAGATTATTAATGACATAGACAATGTGTCACTCTGAAGAGTTTGTGTGTGTTCAGCAAAAGGCTGCAAAAGTTCTTGCATTGACTTCAGCTTATGCCACCCACTCGAGAGCAAGCAGACCATCCCATCTTGTTTGCTACTTCACAAACAGATTCTTTAACTTTGAGGAGACGTACAACCATTTCATAAGTACTTGACCAGCGTGTGGGGCTGTCATTCACAGCAGTTAGGCCGCACTCATCCACTGTCAGTGAGCCATTTTTTTCTTAGAGCTCGGCTTTTCACCATTCGGACAGATCTGAGCTTTTAAAGAGTTATGCAAAGGGGGTAACACTATAGGAATACACTCAGAAGGGAGGGGGGCTGTGGGAACCGATGGGCTATCACAAAAAGAAACTTCACACGCCATTACACACATTAGCCTATGACGTGGGGATCATGGACATCTGGACACGTTCAACAATACGCCATTGATGATGCGGCGTGGGGGGTCTAGGCCATCTGGACGATCAACAATACACCTGTCCATTTGATTAATGATACGGAAGGGGGGGCAAAGATTGAACAATACACCTGTCCATTTGATTAATGATAGGAAAGGGGGGCAAGGTCAAGGGTCAAATGAACAATAGGACTGAAAGGTCAGAAAGGTCCAAGAACAATAGACCTGTCAAAAAGTTTGACGAAAGGTGTCTTATAATTCTCTCTAATGTTCTGATTACTGACATTTTCTGTATGGTGGGGTGTTCTGATGTCCATAATAAGTATTGGTCTGTGTGTGTTGGTTTCCTATATGTGTTTATGTTCAAGGTCCCGTCGTTCTGCCTGCTTATTTTCATGTCCATACATGCCATACTGCCTTCTGTTTCTGACTTATACGTGAACAATGTTATTCAAGTGTTGTATTAGTGTCCAAAACTGTAGAGGTCTTCAAAAAACATTTAAAAACTCACCTTTACATCCTGGCATTCCCCGCTAAATATTCTGAAAGATGGTTTTGTCTTTGTTCATACCCTGACTTTGTTTTTGCTCCTGATTTTTACTATTTTGTCACTGCTATTGTTTTTTATGATCTACTTTTATCGGTTTGAGGTATTTGCCCTGATTTTACTCATGTTGTACAGCACTTTGTGATTCATATCTGCAAAAGGCGCTTTATAAATAAACTTTTACTTACTCACTTACTAGTGTTTCTGTTTGTCCTTTTACTATTGTTGTTGCCAAGAAGGTCAAGAGGTCATCTACAACATATATTGAGTTGAATTATGAGTACTTAGGTTAAAAGCTTACTGAGAAAGCTGTGTTCATTGTACGTGAGGTTTAACATGTCCAGCTTGTGTGGGCCAGCTCCAGTGGACCTTGAGCCCTCGGATCATGTCGGGATAACAGGGCTGGTCGACCTCTGGGCTGGAGGGTGCGTCGACCATTTGGAAGTGTAAATATCACCCCATCCTCTCTCCACATTTGTCAAGGGACTGTGGGAGTGGCCCAGGGACAGAGGGTATGAATTTGGGACTCCACATGTGGTCGAGATCTTTTATAGTTGGCTGTCCTGAGATGTGAGATGAATGAATAAAGAGACCCGCGCTGTCTGACTGAGCTGCCCGTCTCCGACTGCTTCTTTAAGAATAACAGAGAAACCCCACATATTGGCACAGCAGATGGGTGAACAGAGGGGAGTTCCAACAGCGGCCCTTGGCTCCTGTCCAGTGGATGAGGTCCGAAGGGCCCAGGTGAGCATGTTTTTGTTCATTTTTGTGGCCTCTGTCACTGGGCGGAGGGGGGGGGGGGGGGGGGGGGGGCTGTCCTCCTGTTCTGATAATACTATAAATATCAGTTGGAGAGGGGATTCATGTCTGGCAGTGGTGAAAAATATTCACACGTGTGAAGTCAGCTGTGTCATTTTGATGACGGACAAATTTTAAGTGTCAAATTAAAAGGTGGGACAGCAAATTGGAACAGAGTTTTAACAGCTGATGGTTCTGAGAGATCGACACTCTTTAATCCAGTCTGCTGACTCGGTTTGAGCAGAGACGGGGATCTTGAAGAAAAAGCGCTGAAGTTGTGAGAGATAAGCTTTGCTGTAGTTCGGCTATCCCCGGGGATTGGTAAATTTAAGAGTTTTTTGGCAAAGCATGTAAAAAAACAGGGTCCGTGAGCTCGGGACGACCTGTACGTTGTACTTTGCAGCAAAATGGCTGTAGAAACAGTTTCCGGGAGCTCGGGATTCTGTAGTTCTGTAGTTCTGTAGTTCTGTAGTTCTGTAGTTCTGGGTGTATGAGGCGCATCAAGAGGCTGCGTATGGCTCTGGATTGAAAGTGTGTGAATGTTTGTGCACTGAGTGCAGAATGCAAGACGTGTGAGTATGAAGGCTTGATGCGGTACCAGAAAATAAATAAATAAGATAAATAAGAGCTTTAAAAGTTGCAACTCTGCAATCCTGTTCTGATCAGTCTGAACAGAATACCAAAAGTTAATAAATAAAAGGTTTTTAAAGTTATATATATATATATATATATATATATATATATATATATATATATATATATATATATATATATATATACAAGCGTAAGAATCATTTGTGTGCGGGGCAGCATGTGAGTGACCCAGATTTGGGGGGTGAAGTAGCCTGGAGATTGAAAGGGAAAAAAACAAGAAATACAAGGAAAGTTGTAAATGACAGCTTTATTTTAGAAATATATAGAAATATATAGATATACATTTATTGAAAGTCGGACAGCTGCTAAACAGTAAAGTCGAAACAGATCTGTAGAAAATAAATATATAAACTGTTTCTGAGTGCTCTCAAAATATTGCAATTTGGCTTGCTCTAGTGGTTGCATAGGACCTGCTTAAAAGCATAGTAAGCATTAAATTCTGAAAATTACCAGTGCAGTGTTATACAAATTCTGTGCTTAAAAAAAACAAATACATGAATAAAAGCTGTTAATGGAGCTCCTGCCAATTTGGTGTAAAGTAGGAAAAGTAAGTGCCAATTTGGGTCGGTTAAATTTAAATTAGGAGAAAACATAATGATAATAGTCCAGCTGGAAATAAGATACTAAGAAAAAATAAGGTAAACAGACGTTTATATATATATATATATATATATATATATATATATATATATATATATATATATATATATATATATATATATATATATATATATATAAAGAGAATAAATAAGTGACGGACTGACTTACTTTTGTTTGGAGGACTGTGACAAACAGAAAAATGTTGTTTGTGCTGTTGTGAGTGAGTGGATGTGAGTGTTTTTTGTTTTTTTTTTGCATGAGAAGTGAATGCTGCTGTGGCTGGATCTTCTGTTGAATGACGCAGTGTTTAATAGAGACAGCTGATGGGAAAAAACATGGTGTGGCCCAGGCTTTGCCCGACTGAAAAACAATAGAAAAATAATTTATAGTTAGTGCGATGACAAGAAAATCGTTTAAAATATAAAAGTTGCATGGTTGTGGTCATACAAAGGAGGTATTTTATCTGCTTTTGAGCCGTGATGGCTGAAACTGCACTTTGGACTCTCTCTATCTTTTATCTATGTTTGCTTTTCTGAAACTGGAGCCTCTCTCTCTCTCTATCTCTCTTTTTCTCCTGCCTGCACACACACACACACATGGTGAGACCAAGGCTGGCTTGCTTTTCTGTGAAGTGCAACAGGCAGGTTTAAGCAATTTGTGACTTTAGAAAAGATAACTTCTGGTGTTTTGGGCATACCTTCTTAGTCCACGGGTGGCCTCCGTGTGAGGGTCTTTTCTCCTGGACGGTTGAGAGCGGAATGAGGCTGAAGGTTCAACCTGAGGGCCTGACTCCACCCACCTTTGCACACAAGACCTCTGCAGTCTAAAAATAGCACAGGGAGCTGCAGAAGAGCGCAGCACTCGGATTCTTAGAATCATTTATTATCGAACCATAAAATTAACAAATAATCAATCAGGAAATAAAATATTTGTGCCAGATTGTTTAGTTACACCCACTTATAACTATTTTGCATAGGTTTTGTAAAACTATTGCTGTAAATCTTGCTATAGAAATAAAATGCAATAATTGTCTTGCTTGAACTTTAAGAATCATTAACATTAGTGGCTGGATTTTGAGACGCTGAATAATGAGAAAGAGATAAACTATTATTTCCTGTAACCTGGCTAGAACCTGTACCAGGCTGTTTTGAATTAAAAACTGGTAGTTATTTTCCCAAAATAAGATAGATAAATAAAAAATGAATGGAGGGATCTTGCATTTTGGGTTAGATTGTGCCTAATGATTAAAACCTGTGTAGAACTGATTTGATGATTAAGGACAATTATGCATAGAAGGTAGTCTAGATTTACCTTTGAGTCAGTAAAGTCAACTAATTATTAGAAGCCATCGTTGATTTGTAAAAAAGACAGTTATGTCATTTCAACCCAATAAACATATTTAAGGAAGACTTTTGCTGTGCACTGTAGCGGCAGGAATTTTACTGGGTCGGCCCGTCACATTTGAAACCAGCTGCAAATGAAAGTCTCCCGGATCTGGCTCTACACAAACGGAGCAGGAAGTCCCCACCACAAGCTGAATTATAACACCGAAATGGGGCAGCACTACGAGATGAACACTGTGGGACCGGCGCTTGTTTGCCCGGCTGCAAGATGAGACGGAGACAAAGGGGAGGAGCACGTGTGCCAACATGTGAACTTTAATCAATGACTGGGGTCATACTGAACTTACAAACAGATGCTCAAAGGGTCCCACCAGTGAAAGTGTGTTTGCTGCAGTTAGGTAATGGAAAGGCTTTTTGGCAACAATCAGTTGATTTGGTGAAATGTCAGAACTGTGAAAAATTTACTAAACTACTGCAGAACATAGTTAACTGAGAAAGTTAGCCTTAAAAAAATAAAAATAGGATTAGTAATCTGTTCCAACTCACCATCGGATGTCGATATAATCTTTATTGTAAGTATGATTTAAGATTTGGAAAACCGCAAGTGTCAAGTTTCTCTATGTTTGCTCTATAGCCTATCCTAGCTTTCTATCATAGCTTATATGATTAACAAAATTTAAATGAAATAGGGGTAAAGTAAATAACTCAGTGCACAACAATTTCTCGGTATTCATCAGGTTTCTTAGTTGACTGAATTACTTTTCTTATTTCTACAGGTCTTAGGGTACTCAGCTGCAGCGGACAGGAGAACAACAGTGTTGTTTCAGCTCCTTTGAGTTTCCCAACAGATCTAATCAAACCTGATCCTAAATTTTTCTATCAGCTGTAAGTTCTAACGTAGAAAATAATGTTACATAGTACTGAATAATTGTACCTCTCGTTCGATAAAAATTATGTTCACATTTTTCATCTTGTGAAATCTTTAACATAACATTTTTAATTGGCCTTTTGCGGGAGTGACGTTGCGAGAACATTTGGATTTGGCTACAGCCGAAATTGGCTAAACTGAAATTTTGGTTTGACTTAAATTAGATGTCACTGCAGGTAAACAAAGTTATATTCGTGCTGCATGGGAATTGGAGGAAAATAAATGTGGATGTGTCGGTGAGAGGAAAACAAAAATAAAAAATAAATATCAAACAATATCACAGTAAAAAGAGTGTAGGGAAAATTATTAAAATAAATTAAACTGGGAGAAATAATCCTTTTTTTTTTAGGGACTAATGCATGGCCATGAGCTCTGCTGGAAACACCCATAAAATCGCTTTACATTCATCAGGTACATTACAAAAGAGCCTCATCAATGGTTAGTCATGCTGGATAATGAGAACATAACAATAATCTGTCTCCCTAGTTTGGTTGGGTAAAAGGGAAAGAGGTGTTTATATGTCTGATGTTTTATAGGAACCAGTGTATCACAAGAGGTAGGACGACAATTGGCTAAAGGAAAAAAGTCTTTAAGTTTATCATCACAGGATGGCATGGTAAATAAATAAATAAATAAACAAACAAACATACAAACAAATAAATAAATAAATAAAAATAAGAGAGAAAAAGGAAAATTAATTAAATGAAACGTAATAGTAATAAAATGTTAAACTGTTCTAAATCTGTCATGGAATCAGTGCCACTGGAAAAAGGAGTAGGTAAAAAGAGGATAGGGGAGTATCTCTTAGCACAAATCACGTTATTGATTTAGCAATGCAGCTGAATTTCAGGTGCTTTAAGGATGATGCTAATTTGTGTTATAGATGGAGAAGTAGAACAGAAACACACATCTAAACGAGTAGATAAGGGAAATTACTGACAATACTAGGGTTTTAGGATGTTTGGCTTTAAGTAATTTGTGGTTTGACAAGCAAATATATACAAACAACCCGGTAACTGCAGTTTCGTTATTTATGAATTAACCTTAAGTAGTGAATTAATTCTTAGGATTTCTTGTGCTAGTGAGGTTCTTAAAGGAAAAAGGAAAGAAAATAAGAAAGAAGGTTCATAATTGGGGTGAATATTAAGGGACATTGGAAAACCTGAAACTATTTTGTTGAATTGATAGTAAAGTGGTTGTCCTAATTTTTAATTGGAGAGATCACACCGCAACATGAGTTCAGAACAGTAGTTATGGGAAGTTTTGTTGGATTAATTTGATCACACGCTTTAGGTCTTATTCTTTTCTTTCCACTGATTTAGTGTTGGGTTCATTTAAACCAAGCGGAAACACAGACTTGAGAGAATAAGTAGTTTAGTTGTGCGTGTCCCGCTCTTGCAGTTTGAGCATTTTTCCAGAAATAATCTAGATATTTAAGAAGTGGAAGGAAGCTCTTGATGAAATTACTAACATGCATGCCTACTTAAATGAGGAATTTCACACTTTCGCTTCAGTCTGACATTTGCTTGGTGTGTGAGGGCACAGAGACGTGTATGGACCGTGTGTTTGACTGTGTTTGTTTTGTTTGTTTGTTCATTTATTTATATGGGCGTGGCCGAGCCTTGAGAAACATCAACAAAGCCATTGGACTATTCTGAGTAAATTAACCAATTTAAATTCAAATTCAGGATCCTGAAACAATTCGGTTATAATCTCTATTTGGTGAAGACCATCTTAAGAATTCATTGTACAAGGCATCATCTCCAGTGTTACTGGAACTGTTTTGAAACCCATGCATGGTTGTATATTTTAGTTAAATCATTTAGGCTCATTAAATTATTGTTGTTTGCTTTATGTTTTAATCTCTTTGCAATTTTTCTCTGTGACACAGGTGAAGATGCTGGTGGCAAAGTGGATCCCACTCATTTCTTCTTCCCACACACATTCTTACTCTCTCTCTCTGTGTATGTGCATGTATATGTGTTTGTGTGTCCATGTGTGTCCATGTTGTGATGTCACTGTACCTCTAATTGCGCTTGCTGTTTGTAACTGTATGTGTCTGATGTTGAAGGTATCAGAGGCTAGGGTCAGTAAGAGTTAGGACATTTTTGTGCATAACCTTTAATCCCTAGGCGATCGGTTCGGGGGACGTCTGGTCCGGCCGGAGTGCGAGTCTTCCTGGTGTTGCACGGTGACCAAGGGAGAGGATGGAAAAAGATGAAGATTGGACTCTTATGAACTCACGTCGATACCTGAGACGAAGACTAACAGATAGTGTTGCTTCTCACCTTACTGGGACTAGATTGACTAACATAAGAAGAAGTTTGCTTACTTTTGTTCCAGTTTTACGACTTTGAATTAGTTCCTGAGTAGTACTGGTATTGTTTTAATGGTCCGAGGGGAGGTTACTGCAAATGGGGTCGTAGTTTTAAGGTGTACGTAAAGCTTTTGGGTGGGCCAGAAGGGCCAGGGAGATCTGAGATTATAAAGAGATAAATCCTAACAGAATATAGCATGTGTGTGTTCCAGGTAAACTACCAATAATGAGCCCAGAACTGACACGTTTCTGGTTAGTGCTTAGAGCACGTTAATGACAAAGTTATAGATCATAATGCTACAGGTTAATTCCTCGTATGCAGAGGATTCAGAATTACAGATGATAGGCGACTCAACGTGAGTTTACCGTATAATCTTAGGTTTCACATCATTTTTGTTCCCGTTTGTGTCAAAATTCTTTAACTTAATGTGATAACGTAACCATGACTGTTACTACTCCGTTTCAGGTGCAACAGATCTTCTGGTGGGTGCTGGATGTCATGTTTTGACTAGTGTTTTCTTATTGTGATGGATTAGCATGTGTTCGTTTTTGAGGGTGTGTGGATGTTGCATGAAGGGTTTTGAATGTGGTTTCGAAGGATAAGGAACAGATTATGTGATTCTGGTTGAGTTTAGGTCAGATTTGCTGAATGATTTTTAATTTGGTTTTAAGGACTTATTTCTGGTCGTTTTACCGAGCGGCCATTTACATTACTCCTGGTTATCGAGACAATCATGTGAGTTTTGCTCTTACCGTTAACCCATAAATGCTTGAGTAAATCATTGCATGCCTTACTACCAAATTAGCCCTTTAATTTAGGATAGTGGGTAGGATAGAAAGGGGGTGTGAATGTGGGGATGGATGCTTTGTCTATGGGTCTAAAGTTTAGAAAGTTTTTGTGGTAATAGGTTTATAGGCAATTGGCGTGCTAATTCAAGTTTTTCTTCTTGACATGTTGTGTTTTGCTTGCTGTGGGGAGGATGAGGTCGGCACCACCACGCTGCACGCAGATGGACAAAGGGAGGACTGAGCCAAGAACTTATGCCTTTGCTTTGCTGACAAATAAAGGACACTTGTCCACATAAAGCCCTGCTCAAGCAGAAGACCTCCAATGACGACATGGATGCTGAGCTTGTATTTTCCGTTTTATTCTTTTGAATGAAATCTTCAACCGGATTTATTACTGTTTCATTATGTCTTCGCTAAAGCTAATTGTTCATTATTCATCATATTTGTCACCTGTTTATCTTCATGTGCCTTTGTTGTTTTGTGTGTTCTTTCTTTTGACCACTGATGAGGATATTTGTCACCTGATGTCCTCAAGCTAGTCCTCGCATGCCAGCTCTGTGCTCCGGCGTTCGTCCCCTTGGGTCGGGGAGGACATGGGGGAATTTTCCCTGTTAAAGTACAGCGGACAGGGTTTTTCGCCCCCGTATGGGGTGCGCATGCAATACATTTGTGAAGTAATGAGTTCAGTTAATGCTAAAATCATGTTTCATGTATTGTTTCACAGTTTTTCATTGTCTCAGCTGTAAACTCATCGGTTGTTTTTCAGTTACTTAATCATTGTTCATTACATATACAAGTTGAAGTTGCTGTGTTATTCTGGAACATCATCTCGTGTTTTGGTATGGGTACTTTATGCATTTTTGATTCAAGATCATATGTTATACCCTTTTGTTTCCATTTTTTGTTATTTTGTTAGATTATCTTTATTTGCTGCTCATTTCTTCTGTTACTTAGTTAAGCATTCATTTATTGATATACCCTACATTGCTGATTCGTTTACAATGGTGGTGTGTGGCGCACAAGTCCGCCAAAGGGAGGACTGTTGTCGCCAAGAAGGTCAAGAGGTCATCTACAACATATATTGAGTTGAATTATGAGTCCTTAGGTTAAAAGCTTACTGAGAAAGCTGTGTTCTGTGTACGTGAGGTTTAACATGTCCAGCTTGTGTGGGCCAGCTCCAGTGGACCTTGAGCCCTTGGATCATGTCGGGATAACAGGGCTGGTTGACCTCTGGGCTGGAGGGTGCGTCGACCATTTGGAAGTGTAAATATCACCCCATCCTCTCTCCACATTTGTCAAGGGACTGTGGGAGTGGCCCAGGGACAGAGGGTATGAATTTGGGACTCCACATGTGGTCGAGGTCTTTTGTAGTTGGCTGTCCTGAGATGTGAGATGAATGAGTAAAGAGACCCGCGCTGTCTGACTGAGCTGCCCGTCTCCGACTGCTTCTTTAAGAATAACAGAGAAACCCCACAGTATGATTTCCAGCATGTCGTCTACATAGTGTTTCCATAATTTTATTTTGCAGTCTGGGGGGGCCAGTGGTTATGGCTTTTTGTTCTAGGTCTTTCATGAAAAACTCGCACTTGGTGGCTGATAACGGGTTGCCCATGGTGAAGCCTTCCAGTTGTTTGTATCTTGTGTCATCGTATGTGAAGTAAGTGGAGTTAGCTACCAGTCCTATCAGTTGTGCTATGTCATCTGCTGTGAGGTTTGTTCTTTTCTGTAAATTCTTGTCCTCTCTGATTCTATTAACTACTATGTCTATGTTTTTTTTGGGTCGGTGTTTTTGTGAACAGGGATGTGGCATAATGTGATATGAGGATGTTGTTATCTTCTATTGTAATCTTTTTTAGTTCTTTTGCCAGTTCTATGCTATTTTTGCAATGTTGATCTGTGTTACCTAACAACGGGCTGATTATTTTGCTGATTTCTCTTGCCATGTTGTATGTTGGTGTATCTATGCTGTCTACTATTGGTCTAAGTGGATGTTTTGTTTGTGTATTTTTGGAGTTCCGTAGATTCTTGGTGTTATGTTTGCTGTCGGAATCCAGAGTTTGTACATTTTTCTGTTATTTAGCCTTTTTTCTTGTAGTGGCTCCAGTAATTTTTTCATGTTTTTCTTAATGTTTTACGTTGGGCCTTTTAAAGTATTTTGTATGTATTTTTGTCCTCCTGCATCTGTTTCATCTGTTGTTTATATTTTTCTTTGTCCATTACCACTGTGGTTCTTCCTTTGTCTGATGGTAGAATGATTATCTGTTCATTTTTGGATAAAGCTGTCATGGCTGATTGTTCTTCTTTTGTAATATTGCTGTGTTGAATTTGGCTGTTCTTTAATATCCCAATAACATTATTTCTAAGTTCTGCTTTCTTTCCTTCATCTGTGATCTGTTGACATGCTAGTTCTGTCGCTACAATGAATTCATCATATGGTATTTTCTTTGGTGTTACTGCAAAATTGAAACCTTTATTTAATATGCGTTCTTCCGCTTCTGTTAGTCTGTATTGTGAAAGGTTACAAACCAATGAGCTTTGTGTGGTGTTTTCCTGTATTTCTTTTGTCATTTTCTTGTTGATGAGTTTGTTTAACTCCTTTATGTGTCTTTCTTTAACTTTTATGAACTCTTTTTCCTGTTGTTCCATTATGTGTCCTTTAATTTGTTCCTCTGTTTTTTCATCTAGTTTGTAATTCCTTTTTAAGTCCAGGTGTCTTCTTTCCAGTTCATTATCCACTTGCTTCTGTTGCAACGTTTCCTATCCTTCTTATCCTTTCTTTTTGTGTTCTTTCCATTATGTTCTGTGCTGTCTTGGTCTGGATCAGTGTTTTCAGCTGTAGGCTTGATGGCGTCATGTTTTCGTCACGGCATCTTAAATTGAAGCAAAGGTGGTTCCTTAGATGTGCGTGTTTTTGGTGTAAACATTCCAAACGGCAGAAGTCCTTTGTTCCCTGTCCGTATTTTTCTTTAAACTTTGACTGGGTAACAGTCTTTGGTATGTTCTCTCCGTGTTGCTTTTCTAACTGCAGACGTCCTCTGCTGCCCGCGGATAAAAGGAGTAGGAAGTGATGCCAACATCTGTGCTCTGAGGAAGTTTGCAGCCACGATTAAAACTGTCAGCAGCAAAGTAAAAAATATACCTATTCTGTGTTTTTAAAAAAAGAACCAACAATGCAGTTAGAAAAGCAACACAGCAAGAACATACCAAAGAAGTCCTATCAGGTCTTTTTGGCCTGTGGGACTCCAGAGAAAGCTGATGGGTACCGGCAGTCCAAGCGGAAAGCGGCTCGGGTGGTCGCCGAGGTAAAAACTCAGGCGTGGGAGGAGTTTGGTGAGACCATGGAGCAAGCCTTCCGTACGGCTTTGAGGCCATTCTGGTCCACCATCCAGCGCCTCGAGACGGTGAGCTGCTGACCTCTACTCAGGACGTTGTGGATCGGTGGGCAGAATACTTCGAAGACCTCCTCAATCCCACCAACACGCCTTCAAGTAAGGAAGCAGAGTCTGGGGATTTTGAGTTGGGCTCTCAGATCTCTGGTGCTGAGGTCACTGAAGTGGTTAAAAAGCTCCTCTGTGGCAAGGCTCCAAGGGTGGATGAGATCTGCCCAGAATTCCTTAAGGCTCTGGATGTTGTGGGGCTGTGTTGGCTGGCGCGACTCTGCAATATTGCATGGACATCGGGGTCAGTCCCACTGGACTGGCAGGAACTGGTGGTTCCCTTATTTAAAAGGGGGACTGCAGGGTGTGTTCCAACTACAGGGGATCACACTCCTGAGCCTTCCTGGTAAGGTCTATTCGGGGGTTCTGGAGAGGAGGGTCCATTGGATTGTTGAACCTCAGATTCAGGAGGAGCAATGTGGTTTTCGTCCTGGCCGTGGAACACTGGACCAGCTCTATACCCTTAGGGGGATCCTGGAGGGTGTGTGGGAATTCGCCCAACCAGTCTACATGTGTTTTGCGGATTTGGAGAAGGCGTTTGACCGCGTCCCTCGGGGGGACCCTGAGGGGGGTACTCCAGGAGTATGGGGTACCAGACCCTCTGATATGGGCTGTTAGGTCCCTGTATGACCGGTGTCAGAGCTTGGTCCACATTCCCGGCAGTAAGTCGAGCTCGTTCTCAGTGAGAGTTGGACTCCGCCAAGGCTGCCCTTTGTCACCGATTCTGTTCATAACCTTTATGGACAGGATTTATAGGTGCAGCCAAGGTGTGGAGGACATCCGTTTTGGTGGCCTGAGGATCAGGTCTCTGCTTTTTGCAGATGATGTGGTCCTGTTGGCTTCATCAGAACGTGATCTTCAGCTTTCACTGGAGTGGTGATTTGCAGCTGAGTGTGAAGCAGCTGGGATGAGAATCAGCTCCTCTAAATATGTTACCTTGGTCTTGATTCGGAAAAGGGTAGAATGCCTTCTCCGGGTCAGGGATGAGGTCCTGCCCCAAGTGGAGGAGTTTAAGTATCTCGGGGGTCTTGTTCACGAGTGAGGGAAAGCTGGAGCGTGAGATCGATAGGCGGATTGGTGCTGCCTCTGCAGTGATGCGGGCGTTGTACCGGTTTGTCGTGGTGAAGAGAGAATTGATTCAGAAGGCAAAGCTCTTAATTTACCGGTTGATCTACGTTCCTACCCTCACCTAGGGACATGAGCTTTGGGTAGTGACCGAAATAATGACATTGTGGATACAAGTGGCCGAAATAAGTTTTCTCTGCAGAGTGGATGGGCTCTCCCTTAGAGATAGGGAGAGAAGCTCGGTCATCCGGGAGGGGCTCGGAGTAGATTTGCTGCTCCTCCACATCAAGAGGAGCCAGTTGAGGTGGCTCGGGCTTCTGGTCAGGTTTTGCGGGCACGTCCAACCGTGAAGAGGCCTAAAGGTAGACCCAGGACACGTTGGGTGGACTATGTCTCTCACCTGGCCAGGGAACGCCTTGGGCTTTCCCCGGAGGAGCTGGCCCAAGTGGCTGGGGAGAGGGAAGTCTGGGCTAAGTGCAGAACAGACGTGGATCAGAGTCTGGGCTGGGAGGTTGTTTTTGTTGCCTGTGGAGCTCTCTGGGCGAGACCACAGAAGCTCTTCAGCTTAGTGAGTTGATGGGTGCTTCAAGTTAGAGTCACTCAACCACATTTCCTCGCAAACCTCTGTTAGCTTCAGTTAGCTAGCATGTGGGAACAATTTTGGAGTCTGAACTTCATAGTTCCACTCTCATGTCCATCACTTTTCCCATTAATGGATTGTCTGGGCGTGATGAGACCCGTGACACGGCCAAGATTGCAGCAATTAGAACTTCCCATTTGGCTTTAAATAAGCCCCTCAGAAAGCTATGGATGGGGATTTGTCCAGTATTTTTACATTCATTAATGGCAATGGAAGCCATCAAGCTGAAGATGGAGGTTTTTGTGACTTGGCTGTTTCAGAGTCCCTCAGAAGCAACTAACAATACCTTATGGCCTAAAACACTGCAGCATCTGCGGTTGGTTATCCAAAAATTCTACTTTTTAGAGAAGTCATGGGGTGATAATATCATTTTTCACAAATGTAGTGTGTCAAGTTTCCCAAATGGGGCCTTTGTTTCAGCTACTGAAGAATTACACTACTTAGCTGTCTTGAGATAATGTTCTCGTGTGTTGGAAAGGAGGCTTTGTCCAGTTGTCCAGCCTCAAATTCAAGGAAGCAATGTTTGTCTAGATTATTGAACTGTGGTCCAGTTCTTTACCTTTGCTGAGTTGCTGTTTCATGTAAGTTTGCTTCTAATGGCTTTATTGGTTTTGTTAATCTGGAGCAAACTTTTTAAAAAATCACTCAAGGCAGGTGTCAGTCACATTCAATACTCAGAAATATAGATACAAGGGTTTAAAAAGATTTCTGTAGAAGTTGAAGTGTCAATTCAACCTTTTTACTTGAGTAAAAAAACTATTTGTTTCTTTCACAAAAGGCCATTATGACTGTAGATAAGATGTTCCTACATTTAATTAGAAACCATAAAATGTGAAATATCACAAAGTATGAAATATCACCTCAATGGATCTTTAAGTAAATTTAATCAGAAGATCAGATGTTTTTATTGCAGGGATTGAGCAACACTTCGTATTAACTTCAAGAAAAGCGAGGAGTCAAGTTTAAAAGTTTAAAGATGTATTATTAAACAAATTAAAACTAGACTAACTTTAACACTAGGTGTATGGTGTAACTAAGGTGAGGTAAGACTGAGAATGGTGGCCTCTAGCAAGACCCAAAAAGGAGTCGTGATGATTCAGCTTTTATTCTGAAAGAACCGTTGCAGCAGGTGGAACAGCAACAGATCTTATCCAGCTTGTTGCTAGGTTCTTTCGGCTGAAGAGGAAAATTACGGATAGGCCACTCCGACAACTTCTCTAGAGATAGAATAGAATAGAATGCCTTTATTGTCACTATACAGTTGTAAAGTGAGATACAGATCATCTCCTACTCAGTGTAAAAAAACATCCGGGGGGGGGGGGGGGGGGGGGGGGGTACAGTTCTGCAGCGCTATGTACATATGGACAGTAATGTTATGTATATACAATTATTGCACATGGAATTTGGTATCAATAGATAGTGGTGGTCAATGGAGGAAGTGGAAAGTGGGGGCTGTGTTATCGGTGCATGTGTGAGTTCAGGGTGGTTATTGCTTTGGGGAAGAAACTGTTTTTGAGTCAGTGGGTTTTTGTATTAATGCACCTGTAGCGCTTCCCTGAGGGAAGCAGTCTGAACATGTTGAAGCCAGGGTGGGAGCTGTCTTTGATGATGTTTGCTGCCCTACTGAGACAGCGGGAGGAATAAATGTCCATCATGGAGGGGAGAGGACAGCCGATGATCTTCTGTGCTGTCTTTACCACTGTCTGAAGCCTCACTCTATCTGCCTTGATACAGTAGGTTAGCAGGCTCTCAATGGACGAGCGGTAGAAGGTCAGCAGCAGGTCAGAGTTCAGTTTGTACTTCCTGAGGACTCTCAGGATGTGCAGCCGCTGTTGGGCCTTCTTGATGACCGCTGAGATGTTTTCCGCCCAGGAGATATCAGCAGAGATGAGGACACCAAGGAACTGGAAGGTGTGGACCCTCTCCACACACTCCCCGTTGATGTAGAGGGGGCCAAGTCGGTGCTGTGTCTCCTGAAGTCGACAATAAGCTCTTTTGTTTTCTTGGTGTTCAGAAAGCTTTGAACTGAAGTTAAGATGATGTGGGCATAGTTTTATAATTTGGATGTTTTGATTTACGGTCAAATCAAAACAGGACAGATTTACCAAGCATCAACAAAACACGCCTCGCGTCAGACCTGGAAGGTTCTGAATGGATCAGAAAAAGCAAATGTGTCATGTGACTTCTTAACATTATGTGTGATCATTCTCTAGTGGAAACATTTAAAGTTATATGACTTATTATAATATGATATCTCATGCAGATTAGTTCTGTGTCAGAAACTTCTGGTTCTGCTTTTAGCGGAACAAAACAGAGCAGGGCCTTTTAGGTCAGAAATGGACAATTCATCACGCTACATGACTATAAGGGCTACAGAGGGGTGTTTTAGCACTAATCTCACAATCCTCCTCAGTGGCTCTTTCCAAGTTTCTGTCTTTCTCTACCATCCTTGCCAATTGAGTCCCACAAGGCTCTGTAATGGGTCTCTATTGGTTCTCAGTTATCTGCTCCCTCGCCAAAACATTTTGCTCTTCTAAAGTAATCTCTTACCATCTTTACGCAGATGACATTCAATTTTACATCTCTTTTAAGCCCCAAGAGATGTCTAAGCTGCAGCTGTTGCACATTTACTTAGACCTGGGTTGGACGATCTTGGTCCTCAAGGGCCGCTATCCAGCGGGTTTTAGTTGTTTACCTGCTCCAACACACCTGATTCCTGGATGAATCACCTGTTCAGCAGCTCATCAGGCTCTGCATCAACCTTTTAATCACCAGCAGATACAAACCTGGTGTGTTTAAGCAGAGAAAAAATTAAAACCTGCTGGATAGCGGCACTTGAGAACCAGGATTGCCCACCCCTGGCTTAGACTCTACTAAAAACTGGATGGCTAGGAAAGTTCTTGATTTTTTTGTGAGCTTTCTGGTTTGCTCTTTTTATCATCTCTACAACATAGTTCATCTGAGTCCCATTCTGAACTTGAAAATCCTTATCCACATCTTCATCTTTTCATGCTTGGGCTATTTCAGCTTGCTTTGCAATAGGGGTGAAAGTAGGCCGATACTGTCCTGTATCTCGTACCACTAAAAGATGCAGTGGTGCTTAGAAGTACCAAGAAGATGGAAAAATGGTTGCCTGTTTTAAAGCCCTTATTAAAAACCAGTCAGTCAATCTTTATGTTCATCAATCATTTGTGTTATTTTGTTTATTTCAATGAAATAGTACAGATTTAAAAAGATGCCTATACACTAATGCTACAATTATTGAAAATATTGTGATACATATGTTTATTGAAATGCTACTGCAAAATTCTAGATGATATTTTTACCATATCACTAATCTCGAACTTAGATTGTGCCGTTTCAAAGACTTGAAACAAATGTTCTTTGTCAGCTTCACTTGCATGTGTTGGACTTGTCAACACAGTTTAAGTATTCAGCTTTCAGTCCTGTTTTCTGTCAACTGGATGTGGAAGCACCTGTTGTGGTGAAGACTGTTTCCTGAGTGTTACAACAAAATAACAGTAGGGAGGTT
This sequence comes from Nothobranchius furzeri, assembly GCF_043380555.1. Taxonomy (NCBI): domain Eukaryota; kingdom Metazoa; phylum Chordata; class Actinopteri; order Cyprinodontiformes; family Nothobranchiidae; genus Nothobranchius; species Nothobranchius furzeri. Next base: position 51,835,655 of record NC_091752.1, read on the forward strand.
GAAAATCACAAGTGTACAATATCATCGTCATAACCAACAACTCAGGCAACAATGAAGGAATATTAAAGTGTTTTCACTGAAATACATATTTTTTTAATTCACTTAAAGTTTAAAATACTTTTGTTCTGGACTTGATCAGACCATTTAGAAAGGTTAATTTATGTTGTGTTGTTGCAACAGACATTTACTTTCAGAATGTTTTGTTGTTTTCTATCTATGTGGTGCCACTGATAAGAACCAGTACAACGTGCAGCTTTGGAACAAAGATCTGATGACGCTGAAGACGTTTCCCCTAAAATGTCCAATATGGCTGAGGAGAATAATATCTGTAGTTCAAATATTAATTCTGAAAAATATTTAGAGATCCTATACACAAAAACACACAAAAATTATTCTAAAACCTGACTTTGAAGATTGGTTGAATTAGTTATTTTTATTTTTTATTTTTATTGATTTTAGCCTCTCAGTAGAACTTCATTACTGTGATCAGAGTGTGAAATATCCACAACAGCTTTAAGCATGCCCATAACTTACATGGCTAGGTTATAAGGATTTTCACCAGGACAGTCCTATATATGGGAATATATAGTCTAACCATGGTCCATTGACAGCTCTCAGTTGTAGGTTTCTGTTTTGTTTAAGTGTTTCAGTTTTTCTCCTAGTGCCTTCTCTCTTACCCCTCTTTTTCATTGGTGTCACCTGACATGTGTTAGTAATCATCAATCAGCACACCTGTCCTTATCTCTCCATGCACTTCCCCATTACTATACCCTATTCAGTTCACACCTCACAGTTCACGTCAGTTATTTGTTATTCATTTGAGTTTATTACTGCTGGTACTCTGGAGTTTATTTGTCTCAGTTTATTATTTTCTAAGTTGGTGAAACTCAAAAAAAAGAACATGGTGCAAAAGTCAATTTGTCAGTAATTTAACTCATACGAGACAAAGGCTCAAGAACTATTAATTTTATATATATATAGGAAAAGGTAAAAATTGTGGTAACAAAATTTTGAGGAAAGGGAAAGAGAAAATGAACAAGAAAAGGTAATCAGTGGATCCCAGGAAAAGCAGAATCGGTAGGAAGAGCTGAATGAGGATATTGTAGTGAGGAAGAATCAACAGAAGGTCACAAAATCCAGCCTGACCTGGTGAGTTTTCTGCTGCCTTTAGGAGACCACTGAGTCCACTGATCTGAGGGGAGAGAGTTCCAGAGTCTGGGGGCCACAGCAGCAAATTATCAATAAAACAATCAATCAATCAATCAATGCTTTATTTGTTTAAGTGCCTTCCACAACCCTCTACGGGAGCCCAAGGCGCAGGACACAGCACATAAAATTAAACTAGAACGCCGTACAATGAATAAAAATAATATAAAACATGATAAAAGAATTAAAACATGTATTAAGAATGATGACTGACCCAGCCCAGCAAAAACATGATAAAAAACAGAGTTAAAACAGGAATAAAATATGTAGAAAAGGCAACACAACTGGAGGCAAATCTCGGACATGATCAGGGAATCCTAAACGAACAAAATGAGTTTTAAGATGACTCTTAAAAAACAGCAGGGATGGAGACAACCTAAATGAGAGTGGCAGCTGGTTCCAGAGTGAGGGAGCTACACCTTTGGTCTTTAGTCTGGTGCACTGCACAACCAGCAGGCTTTGGTCACTGGACCTCAGGGACCTGCTGGATTCATAGGGACTGTCACGAATGTATGATGGTTCTTGTCCATGTAAGGCCCTAAAAACCAGAACCAGGATCTTGAAATGAACCCTGAAGTTGACTGGCAGCCAGTGAAGCTGGATGAGAAGCGGGGTGATGTGGGTGTATTTTGACAATTTAGTCAGAAGTTGAGCACAGGCCTTCTGAACCACCAGCAGACGTGAAAAGCAAGTTGCAGTCGTCTAAAGCCTGGTTTATCCTTCTCCGTCAGCTCCACAAGGGACAGACACGCACGGATTGATGGAAGCGTTTTGCTCTTTTACTTCTCCGTCTCCTGGGGAGTGTTGCAAAGCAATTGCCCGGCAGGACAACAGAGGGTGTAGCGCTGTTCTGTGGTATCCTGTCATGTATCGGTCCAAGATCGTGTGTTTATATTGTGTTTTTTGTGTGTATAAGAGACTTTTAACACAAACATATTTGTCTCTCATTCTCCCACCGCTTCATGCGCTCCCCACCTCTAAACCCACATTTCCTGTCATTTCCGTCCACAAATAAAATGCTTGCTGCGCATCTTTTCACTCCTCCAGTCACGGGAGGATGAAACGTTCATATTTTTAGAGTTTTTTCGCGAGGTATTCTTCAAGCTGCTCCGTGTCTGCCGCTAGTTATCCTCGGCTCTCTTTGCAATGGCGGCGCTGTAAACAACAGCGGCGTCCTGACCAATCACAAGCTTGCGTCATCCGTCTCGTTCGACGGATGTTTAAAAAAGTGGGCTCGACTCCGTACGTACTTGCGTGCCCTACGCAAGGACGGATAATGGCGTTGCGTGTCTCCGCACTGACGCAGACGGAGAAGCATAAATCAGGCTTAAGCTTGAGGAGATAAGGGTGTGGATAACATTTTCAAGTTGAGATCATGATAGAATTGGACTCAGCTTAGCAATGTTCCTGAGATGGAAGAAGGTAAAGTGAACAAGAAAACTGACACGAGACTCCAGGGTGAGATCTGGGTCAAAGGTCACACCAAAATTCCTGACAGAGGATTAGGTGTGAGAGTCAAGTCTGACTTTTGGGAGCATGTCTGGGACATAGATGAGGATGTCAGTCGTATCTTCACCCAGGTTTTAATAGAATCTAAGCAGGTGTGCAACAGCTGCAGCATAGACATCTCAAGGGGCTTAAAGGAAATGGACAATTGGATGTCATCTGCATAAAGATGGTAGGAGATCCATTTAAAGAGCTGAAGATGTGCTGGGGAGGAAGCAGATAGAGGAGGAAAAGTAGAGGCCCCAGCACAGAACCCTGTGGGACACCATGGGCAAGCGAGGTGGAGGATGTCCTAAACTTGGAGACGGCCACAGAGAATGAACGCTCAGACAGATAAGAGAAGAACCACTCCAGAACAGTTCCTGATAGGCCTACCCAATCTCTCAGCCCATCCAGTAGCAGGTGATTGTCAACATTGTCAAAGGCTACAGTCAGGTCCACCGTATTCTAATTTTTTTTAGTTTCCTGTCTCCTGGATTTACCTGTGTTAGGACCCTCACTTTCATGACACATTCATGTTTATGTGAGCCCTGTAACCCTTAGCTTAAGTGGCTAACAGCTCAAACCGTCTGTTTGTGAAGCGAGTCTTTTTGGCGTGATTCTGATGAGAATCAGCCCTCCGACCGAGTACATTGTGTCGGTAAAGCGTTTTAATTTGCGGCATGCAACTTTTCTTATGCTTTTTCCATTTATTGAACCTAGACTGGGTTTCATGGGGGGATTCTTACGGGTAAATAGCGCTAACGTTCAGATATCAAATAGTCCGTCAGGCGTCCCTGGCGCAATTCTGATCAAAACAGAATTAGTTTCCTGAATTCTCGTCGGAAAAACGTCCGATACCATGGCGGATATACAGCGGACTAACCTTAGGTTGATCAGATCTTGGTTAAACTGATGAGCTCTGGTGCTAAATCAGAGGTAGCTTAGTGCTAAGTGGAGTAGTTTCTCTGGCCCTGGTAAACACAAGCTTTAACACAGTGACCGTACTACACGAGTTGTGCAGTAGAATCACTGCAAAAGACATGATAAACACACATCCATAAATGTATTTTATCTTAGAACAAGAAGAAATAATTATTACCTGCGGTTTAGCTCAACTGGAGAAATGGAGGCTGATGTACACAGCACAGACACAGACTTTGAATGACAAGAGATAGCAGCGCCCCTTGGTGGCGAATAACGAGATCTCTATGGCGTCAGATGGGTGCCAAAACCCGTGCACGCGGAATCCACATCGCATGTGTGAATGGGACTTGCGCATGGAAGTTAGAACCTCTCGAGTGAAAATATACATGGTGAGAGGTCATTTGTACACTGAGAGGGAGCAAACTGTGTCTGTGAGCGCACAAGGATGTGCACAAGTGACAAACTTGCGTGCGCGCGTTGACCCATTGGTTTCCTCCCGGAGCACAATGGGGGTAGCGGAAGAACAAATCTGATTCAGTCTTTAATAGATACTTTCATAGCTCAGCTAGTAGAGCCGATGACTTTCACGATTCAAATATTTATGTATGTTTAACTTTTATTCAGTTTGCCGTCTCTAATTTTGACTAAAACACCAGGACCATATCAACTTCAATAAGGATGAACCTTTTATAAAACAAAAATGACTTTTGGTTGTTCCTGCTGATTTACACAATATATCAGTTGAATAAAATCAGCTGCAAAACTAAACAAACAAACCATTCAGATGACTAATTTACATAATCTGTCCTACTTTGATGGAGATACATCTCATACTCGTCAGGTTGTAGTCCAGCACCACCCTGCTGAAAAAAACCAAAAACAAAATAACAACATAGACCAGCATTTGTTGTGATTTGGTGCTGGTTTAGCTACTGGACCAGCATACGATGCAAGTACAGAATGGGATACTGGTCCAGCATCCATCTACCAGCATCCCTAGCATTGCATGCTGGACCAGCATACCAACATCTAAACCACAATATTTACTGTTTTTTCAGCAGGATAAAACCCTCCTAATTCATCTCACCAGCATCTGTAACCATTTCTTGCCAACGGGACTGTCTTATTTTTAGCTTGAGGAGGTTTTTGTTACAGGATGTGTCGTTGTGTCTCCAGTCTGCACTGTGGTTAAACTCAGTACCAAAACTCCACCCTGATCTCCAGCGCCACGGCTCCAATAGCATTTTTTTCCTTCAGTCAAAAACTAAAACAACATTTTTAAACTTAAAAAAAAACATTGTATTCTCATAAATGTACACTCATTAATGAAACTAGGCAGGAACTGAACTTTACTGAGCAATAACAAACTAAATAAATACTAAAGAGATGTTTGAATAAACATTTAAACATTTTCCTACAAAATAATGAAATATAGAAATATGAAAACTAAACAAAATAAATGCAATTACTGCTCATGGCCCATGAGAATCAATCCTTTTTATAAATAAATATGACAAACATGAATTCATGATATTTTATTGAGCAGTAAGAATAAGGCTGGATTCATTCCTATTAAAAAGCTAAAATAAGAATTAATTTTAATATGTTTCAGTTTTTACTATAATGATATCGAAAGAAGAAAATGTGGGAAAATCAATTTAGTTGTTTTTTTTCCTTAAATAGGAAACTTTTAACTGTTTGGCTTAATGAACTGGACTCTATTAGAATGGTTACTCTGTGAGAAGAAGAAGAAGAAAATATAATTTCTCTAGCACCTCTCAAGATAAAAATCACGAGGCGCTTCACAAAAACAAAAAATGTAAAAGTATAAAAAAAGCATTAAAAATGTTTAAAAATATATTTAAAATAGCAAAAATAGGCAATTGTGATTAAAAAATGTTAAGAAAGAGAGAGAGTGAATAGGAAAGAGGGGAATCAGTGGATCCTGAGGAAGGTGGAATATGTGGGGAGAGCAGAATAAAGAGAGAGTGGTGAAGAAGGTCATACAAAAGCCAGCTTGAACAAGTGAGTCTTCAGCTGCTTTTTAAAGGAGACCACTGAGTCCACTGATCTCAGGCTCAGGGGGAGAGAGTTCCTGAGACTGGGGGCCACAGCAGCAAATGATCTGTCACCTTTGGTCTTTAGCCTGGTGCTGCACAACCAGTAGGCTTTGATCACTGGACCTCAGGGACCTGCTGGGGGTGTAGGGACCAAGAAGATCACCAATGTAAGATGGTGCTTGTCCATGTAAGTCCCTATAGACCAGAACCAGGATCTTGAAATGAACCCTGAAGTTGACTGGCAGCCAGTGAAGCTGGAGGAGAAGCGGGGTGATGTGGGTGTGTTCGGAGGACTTGGTCAGAAGCCGAGCACAGGCATTCTGAACCACCTGTAGACGGATCAGGGAGGTTCTGCTCAGACACGTGAAAAGAGAGTTACAGTAGTCTAAGCGTAAGGAGATGAAGGTGTGGAGAACTGTCTCAAGTTCAGAGCGGGACAGAATGGGACTCAGCTTAGCAATGTTCCTGAGATGGAGGAAGGAAGAGCGAACAAGAGAACTGACATGAGAATCCAGGTTGAGAGCTGGGTCAAAGGTCACGCCAAGATTCCTGACAGAAGGTTTGGTGTGAGAAGCAAGCTGACCAAGAGAGTCTCTGATTTTGGGAACCAGCTTTTCTAGGGCACAGATGAGGATCTCAGTCTCATCTTCATTCAGCTGAAGAAAGCTCCCAGGTGAGGTGCTTTGAGACGACTCTTGCCGTGATTTCAAATCAAATCGAATCAAATCACTTTTATTGTCACTTCACATGTGCAGGTACACTGGTGCAGTACATGCGAGTGAAATTCTTGTGTGCGAGCTTCACAGCAACAGAGTTGTGCAAAAATACAGTAATGTAAAAACAAGCAAAATATAAAAATGGCTAATCTAAGTAATAATATGTATAGTGTGTAAGGTTAGGGTTAGGGTTACCAAATGTGTGTGCTAGTATTTTATTTTATTTTTTTATTTTTTCTACGTGTGTGCGTGTGAGTGTGTGTATAGTGTGTATATACATGTTTTACAAATGAATAAAGTAAACAATAAGATAAGAGACATAAAATATACAGAGGTTGGTATGTGCAAAACAGTGGCATTAATGTACAGTATGGTGTGTGTAATGTTGGAGTTTCAGTAGTGAGGGTGAGGTGTCTGCGAAGTGTTCAGCAGTCTGATGGCCTGATGGAAAAATCTGTCTCTCAGTCTGCTGGTTCTGGACCGGATGCTGCAGAACCTCCTTCCTGATGGAAGTAGTCTGAACAGTTTATGGCTGGGGTGACTTGAGTCCTTGATGATCTTCCCCGCTGATTTGGGGCTATATAAATAAACTGAACTGAATTCATGCTATGCCTAAAGTTCAGAAAAATCCAAAACAAATAAATGATCAAAAAAGTCATCACCCGCATCTGCAGTGATGCGGGCGTTGTACCGGTTTGTCGTGGTGAAGAGAGAGCTGAGTCAGAAGGCGAAGCTTTCGGTTTACCGGTCGATCTACGTTCCTACCCTCACCTATGGTCATGAGCTTTGGGTAGTGACCGAAAGAACGAGATTGCGGATACAAGCGTCCAAAATGAGTTTTCTCCAAAGAGTGGCTGGGCTGTCCCTTACAGATAGGGTGAGAAACTCGGTTATTCGGGAGGGGCTTGGAGTAGACCCGCTGCTCCTCCACATCGAGAGGAGCCAGCTGAAGTGGCTCGGGCTTCTGGTCAGGAAGCCTCCTGGACGCCTCCCTGGTGACGTTTTCCGGGCACGTCCAACCAGGAGGAGACCTAAAGGTAGACCCAGGACACGGTGGAGGGACTATGTCTCTCACCTGGCCAGGGAACGCCTTGGGATTCCCCCAGAGGAGCTGGCCCAAGTGGTTGGGGAGAGGGAAGTCTGGACCTCGCGACCCAACTCTGGAAAGGCAGATGAAAATGGATGGATGGATGAATAGATGGATGGATGGATGGATGGATTGATGGATGGATGGATGCAGGGGCGGATCTAGAAAATTATTTATGGGGTGGCAGAAGAGGGGCAAACATTTTTCTGGGGTGGCAATACATACCCACACAGAGATTATATATGTATATATACATATATATATATATATATATATATATATATATATATATATATATATATATATATATGTATATATGTATATATATATATATATATATATATATATATATATATATATATATATGTGTGTGTGTGTGTGTGTGTGTGTGTGTGTGTGTGTGTGTGAGCTGAACCAAGGTAAATCTAATTGCACTGTGTGTAAAGAAATATTTCACTGCAACGGGATATTGTACTTTGGTTTTATTGTTCACTCAGAAACATGTTTTCTTTTATCTTTTCCCAGAATTTACATATTCATTTGTTTTGGGTGCTCATTTAATAAGCTTAAAGGCCCATCACAAAAATAAAACATATTATAAAATTATGTCCTTCCTACAACAGCTGAATGCGGCGGTTTCCATGTTGCTCAGCAAAACACTTTACAAACTCATCAAGATCCAAAGATTTTGCCCGTTTAGATTCAATGCTGAGTACAGCCAAGCTTGATAGTCTTTTCTCTGTCATAGCAGACCGCAAATAGGTCTTTATGAGCCTGAGAGTTGAAAAACTTCGTTCACAGGATGCACTGCTTACTGGTAAAACAACAGCTATTTTACACAACCTGTACAATTCATGAAAAACATCCTGATATGGGTCTAAAAACTGAGTCATCTCCATCAGAGTGGTAGGACTCTCTTTTTGCCCTTTTTTTCTCAGCAACACTCTTCTTATCTGATGTAACTCATGTTTGAGATCCTCAGTGTTGGAATCATAAGCTTCAGCCAACAAAAGAACAGTCTCCTCTCTCAAAAATGTCTGACTTGATGGATTTAGTGCCTGCACACCTTGCATTATGTTACAGTTTGTGTTAGAAAATCTTCTTCCTATTTCTCCAATCATGTTATCCAGAACTGGATAGTACACAGAGACGCAAAAAGTGTGTTTGTTATCTGGAACTTCATGCTGTCCTAAGGTGGAGGCAACAACACTGCCCTGAAGCACCTTTGATGTGACTCTTGGCCTCTTTGGTTTGTGCTGAGTTGTCTCAATGTTGCTTCGTGTGCATAACTCAAGTGTTTCACTCCACATTTCCTCAAAAGAGTCATGACTACGGTACTGGATCAGTGTCTCTTTTAGTGATTCAACAAGCTCAACAACCTTGGAATAATCCACCGTTTTAGACTGGAGCAGGTCTGATAAATATTTGGAGTCACTGAGAACCTTTCGAAAGAGAACAAGACATCCGGCAAAATTTAGATCAATCTGAGCCAATATCCCTCTTGCTTCAACAGCTCTTTGTGGATGTTTCTCAGATGCAATCTCTTCAAGCACCTGTACAATTGCAGGCAACCTGTCCATAACATTGCGACATGCTATGTGCCTACAAGCCCAGCGTGTATCACTTAGCTGTTGAAGCTCTCGTGGTGCACCATCAAACATCTCCCGCTGCACTTCCAGCCATCTGTTATGTACATAAGAGCCAGATATGAATGTGTACATTCGTTCCAACAAGGAGAAGAAGTTTCCTGCATCTGCCACACTTTTTACAGCATCTACAATGACCAAGTTTAAGCAATGTGCGCTGCAGTGAACATAAAAGGCATGTTTAGCCACTTCTTTTATTTTAGCTTGGACACCTGCATGTGCCCCACGCATAACTGCTGCACCATCATAGCCTTGACCTACGAGGTTGTCCTTGTACTCTAGGCCATGCTTCTCAAGAAAGTTTATGATCTTGTCACTTAAGGCAGCAGCATCCATCTGTTCTGCCACTTCAAACTCAAGAAAACTCTCATGAACCACACCACTGTAATAGTATCTCAGAACAAAAGAAATTTGTTCTTTTTTTTGAACATCTCTAGTTTCATCCACAATCACTGAAAACTGCTTGCTCTTTTTAACCTCTTGAATGATTTCCTTTTTAACCATTCCAGCTAGGCATTCAAGTATTTCATTTTGGATTGTTTTACTAGTGTACTTAGCATTTTTCGCTTGTTGTTCAAGTCTTTTTTTAATGACAGGATTATGGTTACTTAGCAGATCTAACATAGATAGAAAAATCCCTTTTTTCTCAGAATCTGAAGTCTCCCTGTGACTCCGCTGGGCTACATTTTCTGTTGCAGTTAGAACAAGGATCTCAGCCAGTGTTTTAATGTAATACTGATTTTCAGTCAACTGTTTCTTATTTTCCTCATCCATTATTGCAAACAATGAAGCATTTTTGTCCATAGTTTTTTTGTTCTCTGTCCATGCAAACATTGCATTTACATGGCTTTCTGATCTTGCATGAGAACAGAAACCGCTGTCTTTCATTTTTGCCTTTTTCCAATTTTGATAACCCTCAAGGGAGGTGAAAACAGTCCTTGGAGCATCAGGGAGGGAAAAATGCCTACAGGCAAAACAGTACGCTGAATTGTTCAACTGTGAGTACTCCAGCCATGGATGGGATTTGTACCAGTCACTGTGAAAGCTTCTCCTGGCTCCTCCTTGAAATGTCTTAGGAAAACTCTGGAGCTTTGGTTGTGCCGGTCCCTCACACCAGGACTTGGATATGTCTGAAAGAGAAGAGGTGAAAAGAAATTGTTTTTACGAGATTAATCAGACTGAGTTAACAAGCACAGCATAAAATATATGTTTTCGGGTAACTTTCTTTTCCTTTTACACACAAATGTTTTTCATAGAAAGCAAACACAATAAGGATGAATAAAAACATTTATCTTAAGTGCCCTAAGCAAATAAGTTTAAATGTACTGCCTAGAAAAATATTTATTTTGTCTTTAATATTTTGATTCAGATGTTGTATGCAGTGATATATCCATACCGTGTGGACCAGCTCGACTGGAGATGTTTGGTGATGTTTCAGACTCTGTGTTTCCACTATCTGAGCCCTGCATACCGTCTCGTCTTTCTCCCTCCTCATCCTGGTGGTGATCCTCTCCCTTCTCCATCACTGCACCGCTGTGCCCTTCTATCATTTCCTCCTGTCCCTGATCTTGCTCTTTGTCACATTTGTGTTGCTCTTCTCTCTCTCTTTCCAGCTCATCTCCTCCACAACAGAGCTGGTTAGTCTCTGTTTGTCTCACCTTACTCTTTGGTGAGAAAAAGCTAGAGATACTACCTTTCCTCTTCATTTCTGAAAGATTGAAAGTCATTTACAATGTTTTCTGGACAAATATTTAATTGGTATCTGCTTTTCTGCCATATACAGGCCTAAGAATCTGGCTTAAGCCAGGCGTACACTGTGCGACTTTTTCACTCGTAGCATTCAGCTCCATTTCAAACTGTACAACTTTCTAGCAAATCAAAGCTTGAGCGCCATGTTGGCACACTGCACCGTGTACGCCTGGCGTCACTAACCTACACACAATGCGCTTTGGCATTTTATCGTCTTAAAATCAACAGCAGCTATTATCACCAAGTCAAATAGCGTAGTTATGTAGTTCTTACCTCCTTGGTTGCCTTCTCGTCTGCGTCGGCCCGATCTCCTCTCCTCTCGCTTCCCGCGGCTGCCTGCTGCTGTTCAGAACTCGAGCGCCAATGGTCAGTGAGTGTGCTGCGTTCAAAGTAATCGGACCTGTGACTTTTGCTGCATTTTAATCCATTGCATGGGCGACTTTGTGCTGTGTTCAATGTTTTTGGACATGCAACATTAACGTTTGTAATGCCACAACTATTTATTGAATTTACAGTTGCCAGCTGGGGTGGCAGCAGGGGTAGCAAGGCTTTCTTTTAGGGTGGCAACTGCCACCCTATGCCACCCTTGTAGATCCGCCCCTGGATGGATGGATGGAAAAAAGTCATCGATCCAGTATATTTACTCCGTGAATGTTTAGCAGATGTAGAAATCTGTGGAAAATGTGATTTTCATCATATGAAGGTTAAATCCTGGAGGAGAGGATCTTGTATTGCTGTTTCACACAGTGGTAGCCGCTATAAACACAGCGATCAACACTCATACAAAAACACCTCCTCCTCTGGCGACCAGTACCAACTTCTGTCCTTATTGAATGTTTTCTTCAGTTATATCACCTGGTTGACATTTAGGCGTCAGCAACTCTTATTAGTTCTTTAATTATTTTGTGTTGCAAAGTTTTATTTTTATTTACTTTCATTAAGTCCTCCATGTATCGTCTGATTTTTAAGGTTGTTTTAAAAACAGAAACAACTAAAATTTCCCATTTATTGAATTATTTTTACTGTTTTCAACCTAAACGTGTCACGTTCTGCCCCTGCCTTCCTGACTGTGTCTCTCTCCTGCCCTGATTAGTCCTTATTGTTCTCACCTGCCCCTCGTTAACCTGCCCATGTGTTCCTGATTTCCCTGTGTATTTATACCTCCCTCCTTGTACCAGTCTTCGTCGGATCATTGTATGTGCGTGTGCTTGTTTTGTCCTGTCACTACCGTTCCACCATTAAACCCATTTTTATTTTTCATCCGTGCCTGCTCTCCTGCCTCCTGAACTCTCCACCACACATGGTCCATCATCTCCACACCCGCAACATGACAAAACGTCTCACTCAGGTGGATTTGGCTTTTGTTATTGGCTGTATCGCTGTGGCTGCCGTGGTTTCCACTGTGCTTGAGCTGATTACAAAAACATCACTCTGAATATTTTCATGGCCGATTAGCTGCTTTTACAAGATGTTAGTGTGTCAGTTTGTTGTGACCAACTTGATGATATTTTCTAAAGATTTATGCTAAAAATAACATTTAACAATTAAAATGTATTTACTCTATATGTTGCTAAATATCCTTCACTTGTTAGGTCATTTTTATATTTTATATTTGAAGCTTAGTTGTGAAGTAATTTTCAAATATTTGTTCATGACTTTTTCTAAAATTTATTTTCACTTCTGTCAGTGTGCCCCAGGAGTGTAGCTCATCACCCTCAGGGTGTGAATGCGTGTGTGAATGAATGAATGGTACTGAGGAAGGTGCTATAGAACAGGCCATTTACTATTTATTTTACATTGTTAGTGCACACAGACTCGAGAAAAGCACCATACTGCACAATAACTGACACGATAAGATCAGAGTCAGTCACATAATTATCAGTTTTAATGTGAAAAAGTCCTCATTAGCTGTTTTTCAGTGATTTTTAGCAGGAATGGGGGTACAGTGACTTTTTCAGTTTTCCAAATAAATTTCTCTTTTTTTATTGTCTGTTACATATTTGTTCATATACTGTAAAGAATGAGTCGTTTACATCTTACTTATGAACCATAAAATGTGAGATTCCATAGAAATATGAAATATCAATCTGATAATCTTTAATACGATTAATTAAATAATTGCAGGTTTAGTTTTGCTTCAAAAAACAAATAAAAAGTTGTACAAAAATACAATTAAAAAAATATTTTAAGTGAAAAATTCAACAGTCACATTTCATATTGAGTTGTAGGTTTTTGTGATAGTGTGTATCATTGTGGTAGTAAAAGTCCACCATGATACAATCCAATATAAAAACTCCACCCAACAAACCAGCTGCATGACTCACACTTGCCTTTACCACAAACCATAACATTTCAGATGGAGCAGTTTTACATAGTTTCTTTATTTATATAAAACATTACACAAACATTTAGCTATATGCCATACCAATAAAAACACAGGTGAAAATACAACATGCCAAATTTACTTTTGCTTTCATTAAACACCAAAAACAAGTGCTATTATAATTATTCGTCTACTAATTCAATTATAAACAGATTATTATTAAGTAACAATGAATATAATAATGATTTCATCATGAACACTGAGTCCTGAAAGAATGAAGAATATAGTGTTTTATCTTTGTCTAAGCAGCCATGTTTAGTTTGTCTCCCCCTGCTGTCCATGAAGTGACATCATAGTTTAGATTCTGCCCTTTAGAGCCCTACGTGATAAAAAGGCTGATTAAAACATGTCAAGTTGAATATTTCCTGTTAAGATTAATATTTTTATTCTTCATTTGCGCAGAAATTAACAGCATGAACAATGATGAATGATGGAAGCAGCACGGTGGTGTGTTGGCTCAGCTCTTGTCATCATGTGACTCAGTGGATTTTCTCCCACTGTGTTGGGAACATCGAAACCACTAGATGGCAGCACTGATTTTTATTGTCTCTTCTCTGGATGTTCCCAAAAGGCAGCACTGGTCAGTCTCCACCTATTATCTGCTGCTCCAACATATTTAATGCTGTAAACATAAAAAATTCTGTATATAATTTGTTCAGATGCTGTACACTCTTTTCCGTTCCTGAGATGAGTAGCTTGAAGTTTTTGTTACTTTCCCACATTTAGGGTTTTTCCAGGGTCCTGTCCAGCAGTAAAGAAATCAGAACTGTTGTCTGAGAGCAAAACACAAGCCTTACATTTTACTGCTGTACGCTGTGCAGCCTGTAGTATTTCACCAGGGAGGGTGTTCGCCCAGGGCACCAAACAGGCTAGACCCGCCCTTGGAGAGAGGTATAAGCCCCATTCCTCTTGTCCAGAGTGGCGATTCGTGGCTCTACCTCGACCGTTGTCATGTGACGTTGCAGCTCACTGAGTAAAGTTTAGAGCTACACCTCCATCTGACAGGATGGTTTGTTGGTGGTCCACTATGGCTCAAAGTTTAGTGACTTCCATGATGTCAGAATAAGGACAGAACAACCTCAGGGATGTGTCATTAACTTCATGACTGGGGAGGCACTGACTTTAGAGTAGGATAAACAGACACATGTGTTGGGGTTATTAGGTGAACGAATAATTTGTAAGCTTTTACTTACTTTTTGGATTCTTCAATAAATTTGTAAATATGGAAATTATTATTGACTTATTAAACAATTTGGATATCAGAGATATCTACGGGGCACCATCCCCTTTTTAACCGGGGAAAAATTGAATCCAAAAATCTTATCAATCCATCTGAAGTTCGTAAAATCGGTTTTAGGAGCAGAGATTTTCAGCCAACACACACAAAGTCGCTTGACACAAACTGAATTGAATTTTACAACATTTATTAACCAACCTATTTTATCAAATGAATAACAAATAATTAAACAATGGAATAATAATGTAAAACAATTTGACCCAATAAGTGTGTGTTTTAGCTTGAGTGTGTGTGTGTGTGTGTGTGTGTGTGTGCGTGCGTGTGTGTGTGTGTGTGTGTGTGTGTGTGTGTGTGTGTGTGTGTGTGTGTGTGTGTGTGTGTGTGTGTGTGTGTGTGTGTGTGTGTGTGTGTGTGTGTGTGTGTGTGTGTGTGTGTGTGTGTGTGTGTGAGTGAGATGAGGTAATGCTGGAGGAATGTGAGTGGGAGCTGTCTGTCCAGCTCTCTTTCACAGACAAAGGAAAGTTCAGCTTCTATCTTTAACTAGATTTCACAGTAACTTTAACACTTCAAAACTTTAAACCCGCTTCACAGGTTAACAAACAACAAAGATCACTCCCAGGCAATATTTAATATCTAACAGAGTTGATCAGCCTGACCACAGCTGACGGACAATGACCCAGATATTTGAACAATAAAACAAACAAACCAGCTTACTTTTTTAAGATGCTCCTGTGACGTATTTTGGTATGAAAGAGAAACCGAAGCTACTTTAAAGCAATGCGTGGTTTTATTACTTATTTTGGTCTAGAAGAAATGGAAAAGAAGAAGTTTCGTCTTCGTCTTCGTCTTCGTCTTTCTCCGCTTATCCGGGTCCGGGTCGCGGGGGCAGCATCCCAATTAGGGAGCTCCAGGCCGTCCTCTCCCCGGCCTTGTCCACCAGCTCCTCCGGCAGGACCCCAAGGCGTTCCCGGACCAGATTGGAGATGTAACCTCTCCAACGTGTCCTGGGTCGACCCGGGGGCCTTCTGCCAGCAGGACATGCCCGAAACACCTCCCCGGGGAGGCGTCCAGGAGGCATCCTGACCAGATGCCCAAACCACCTCAACTGGCTCCTTTCGATCCGGAGGAGCAGCGGTTCTACTCCGAGTCCCTCCCGAATGTCCGAGCTCCTCACCCTATCTCTAAGGCTGAGCCCGGCCACCCTACGGAGGAAACTCATTTCGGCCGCTTGTATCCGCGATCTCGTTCTTTCGGTCATTACCCAAAGCTCATGACCATAGGTGAGGATTGGGACGTAGATCGACCGGTAAATCGAGAGCCTGGCTTTCTGGCTCAGCTCCCTCTTCCCCACGACAGATCGGCTCAGCGTCCGCATCACTGCAGACGCCGAACCAATCCGCCTGTCGATCTCCCGATCCCTCCTACCCTCACTCGTGAACAAGACCCCGAGATACTTAAACTCCTCCACTTGAGGTAGGACCTCTCCCCCGACCCGGAGGTGGCAAGCCACCCTTTTCCGGTCGAGAACCATGGTCTCAGATTTGGAGGTGCTGATCCTCATCCCAGCCGCTTCGCATTCGGCCGCGAACCTACCCAGCAAGAGCTGAAGGTCAGAGCTGGATGAAGCTAGGAGGACCACATCATCCGCAAAAAGCAGAGACGAGATTCTCCTGCCACCAAACTCGACACATTCCACACCACGGCTGCGTCTAGAAATTCTGTCCATAAAAGTGATGAACAGAACCGGTGACAAAGGGCAGCCCTGGCGGAGTCCAACCCTCACTGGGAACAGGTCCGACTTACTACCGGCTATGCGGACCAAACTCACGCTCCTCTGGTAAAGGGACTGAATGGCCCTTAACAGAAAGCCACTCACCCCATACTCCTGGAGCGTCCCCCACAGGATGCCCCTGGGGACACGGTCATAAGCCTTCTCCAAATCCACAAAGCACATGTGGATTGGTTGGGCAAACTCCCATGCCCCCTCCATCACCCTTGCAAGGGTATAGAGCTGGTCCACAGTTCCACGGCCAGGACGAAAACCACATTGCTCCTCCTCTATCTGAGATTCAACTATCGATCGGACCCTCCTCTCCAGTACCTTGGCGTAGACCTTTCCAGGGAGGCTGAGGAGTGTGATCCCCCTATAGTTGGAACACACCCTCAGGTCACCCTTCTTAAAGATGGGGACCACCACCCCAGTCTGCCACTCCCTAGGAACTGCCCCCGATGACCACGCAATGTTGTAGAGACGTATCAACCATGACAGCCCTACAACATCCATAGCCTTGAGATACCCAGGACGAACCTCATCCGCCCTCGGGGCTCCGCCGCTGTGTAGTTGTTTGACTACCTCAGCAACTTCTGCCCCCGAGATCGGACAGTCCATCCCCAGGCCTCCCAGCTCTGGTTCCTCCTCGGAATGCGCATTGGTGGGATTGAGGAGCTCCTCAAAGTATTCCTTCCACCGTCCGACTATAGCCTCAGTTGACGTCAGCAGCTCCCCATCCCCACTGTAAACAGTGTGAGCGAGTTGCTGCCTTCCTCTCCTGAGGCGCCGGACAGTTTGCCAGAACCTCTTTGGAGCCGATCGATAGTCTTTCTCCATGGCCTCACCAAACTCCTCCCACGCCCGAGATTTTGCCTCGGCAACTGCCACTGCTGCACCCCGCTTGGCTATCCGGTACCTGTCTGCTGCCTCCGGAGACCCACAGACCAGCCACGCCCTGTAGGCCTCCTTCTTCAGCCTGACGGCTCCCCGAACCTCTGGTGTCCACCAGCGGGTACGGGGGTTGCCACCACGACTGGCACCGGCCACCTTACGACCACAGCTAGCAACAGCCGCCTCGACAATCGCAGAGTGGAACAAGGCCCACTCGGACTCAATGTCCCCCACTGCTCTCGGGACGTGGTCAAAGCTCTGCCGGAGGTGGGAGTTGAAGACCGTCTTGACAGGTTCTTCTGCCAGGCGTTCCCAGCAGACCCTCACTATGCGTTTGGGTCTGCCAGGTCTACGCGGCATGTTCCCTTGCCATCTGATCCAACTCACCACCAGGTGGTGATCAGTTGACAGCTCCGCCCCTCTCTTCACTCGGGTGTCCAAAACATACGGCCGCAGGTCAGATGATACGACTACAAAATCTATCATCGACCTGTGACCTAGGCTGCCCTGGTACCAAGTGTACCGGTGGGCATCCTTATGTTCGAACATGGTGTTCATAATGGCCAAACTGCGGCTTGCACAGAAGTCCAATAACAAAACACCGCTCGAGTTCAGATTAGGTGGGCCGTTCCTCCCAATCACACCCCTCCAGGTCAAGCTGTCATTGCCCACGTGAGCATTGAAGTCCCCCAGCAGGACAATGGAGTCCCCTGATGGAGCACTATCTAGTACTCGTCCCAGGGACTCCAAAAACGGTGGGTACTCTGAACTGATATTTGGCCCATAAGCACAAACAACAGTCAGGACCCGTTCCCCAACCCGAAGGCGCAAGGAAGCTACCCTCTTGTCCACCGGGGTAAACCCCAACACACAGGCAGAGAGTCTCGGGGCTAACAAAAAGCCAACCCCAGCCCTCCGCCTCTCACCCGGAGCAACTCCAGCAAAGTAGAGTGTCCAACCCCTCTCCAGGTCTCGGGTTCCAGAGCCAATGCAATGTGTCGAGGTGAGTCCGACTATATCTAGCCGGTACCGCTCAACCTCTGCCACAAGCTCCGGCTCCTTCCCCGCCAGCGAGGTGACGTTCCATGTCCCAAAAACTAGTTTTCTTGTCCGGGGATTGGAGCGCCAAGGCTCCCGCTTTGGTCTGCCACCCGAAAAGAAGAAGTTAAAAAATAAAATTAAAACTTACAGGAGCAAAACAGCTGTTCCAAAGCAAAGGCGTCCCCTTGTCATCCGCACTGATTTGATGGCTTTTCCGCTGTTTTTCCACGGATCGGCGTCATCCACTTCAAGCCGTTAGGCCTGTGCACATGCTGTCCGGAGCGACAGCAGAATATTGCGTCTTCACGGCCAGTGGAACTCTGGACAAAAGACAAAGGAATCTGTTTTTCGCCTCCCTTCATTGGCTGTGTTTCAATTCAGGGTCTGCATCCTTCGCAGGACCCAGTCTACTCGGCCAACGTGGGCTGGGTCCTCCATCGGCCGAGTAGACCGGATGTTAACGGCTGTGAATTTGGACAGGCCTAGCCTTCATGAACTCCCTCGGCGAACGTTCCGTCGCCTAGCAACCGTGGAACTGCTGAGCAGAAGGAAGAAGGAACTTTAAACGATGGAGCTCGACGTTTTATTTAGCTTTTTAATCATTTCCTTGACTGTTGGAGAGCTAATTCAGAGAAAATACTTTTGACAAGATGAGCCTTATCAAAGATGTGATAATAGTTTTTAATACTTTCTAAGGGTCTTAATTTGGCCAAAACCGATTTATCACCTTTTAAGACTTTTCAGACCCAGCGGATACCCTCTAGTAAACAATTCTCATTTGTAAACAAAAATAAAATTCAAGAGTTTAATGCAGAACGGATTTTATTTAGATATTTCTTTTATATGTACATGTTTAATCTTTATTAACCATTTTTTCTAGCAAAGTAAAAAGCTGTCAAAGTTCTCCCTTCTCTCTGTGCCCTCTGCAGCTCTGCCTCCCTCTGCAGCCTCATGTCCTCCCTGATCAGCTCCAGAAGCTGGTCATCGCTGTCACCTTCCCCTGGACGCCCATTTTCTCCAGAATAGTCTTAACAAACATGTAAGAAAAGAAACAGGAAGAGAAAAGAGGACAACGGGTTATTCCTTTCATGTTTTCACAGAAAAAAATAAACTCAAACCAGTTTTTAAAATATGAGATGTTATTGTACCTCCATGCCACAGCCGCCGAATACTTTGCTCCAGTGATCATGTGATCCATCTCCGCCCTAAGCTTAATAAATTCCCTGGTTTTCTCTTTTGTCCCTAAAATACAAACTTCTTAAAATCAGGGGGAAACGTAGCGGGAGAAGTACGACACCGAGCGGCCGAACATACGAGCCGAGACCGCAATACAAGCACTTTCACTGTAACATTTCTAACTAAAATAACGTTCATGTATCACAAAAAGTCCGTAACCTAACAGTTTAAGTTTATACTGACATGTATATGCGCAATCCTCTCCAACAGCTCCCGCTTCACTGTCCGCCATTGTTTTTAAAAGTTTTCTGCCGGCCGGCCCGCAAGGCATCTTGGGAAATGCTACCTATTGAAGGATACACCCAACCCATCCTTCATTCAGGCAAAAAGAAGGCCGGATTCGTCGACCGCATTTGAAGGAGTCTTCGAATTGGGACAGGCCTAAACGCTGCGCTGTGACGTAACCGGCCGACGAATCCGGCTGACGTAGGATGCAGACCCTGAATTGAAACACAGCCATAGGCTGTGTCCGAATCCAGGGGTAGGATGCTTGTGAGTACGGGTCCTCGCCGGTCTAGCAAGGCCTGGTCCTTGCAAGACCGCTAAAACCGGAAGTCAGCGGCTCTGAATTCGGACAGTACTAGCCTCGTTGTTATTCCCGCCCCCAGATCACGTTGCCTAGCTACCGTGACGGCGGCAAACTGGCTAGCGACGTTGAAAATGGATCCACAGCAATATTTCATTTTATTTGTGGTTTTTGAGGAGCTGCGATGGCTCAATAAACGTCACCGGCCTTTGTATTTAAAGTTTAAAAATCATTTAGTCCTGTTATCTGCTAGAGTTACAAGTATTATACTCATAATCTCCTTTTTTGCATATATCTGAATGTTAGTGATGTGACAGCCGTCGATTGAGCCAGCCCAGCAAACCCTTTTGATGGACGATGATGTTCCACTTGCCAACCAGAAACGTTCAGCCACGGATCTCGGTTCCTGCACTCCATCCACCTCGATCCATGTTTAGTAGATTTAGCAACACCACCAAAGACTCCCTGCTTTCCAAGTTTACTGTATATATTTTACTTTTATCTTTACTTTTATTCCTTACAGTGTTCCCTTACAATTTATTTACAATGTTGTTACTTGTTAAAAACTGAATAATAAAACTGTTAATGATCAAAAAAGAGTTATCAATCAATAGAAATTTTATTACATTTAAACAAATAACAAAAACATTCAAACACATATATAGAACCTGAACCAGAAGAAACTAAAAGAAAAAAAAACATTTCTCTGCCATCCTTTCCATCAATGCTAAAAATCTGTCCATCCTTCTTTCTCTCCTCTCCTCCGCTTCCCTCTGTTGTCTCATGTCCTCCCTGATCAGGTCAAGGAGCTCATCAGCCCTTCTCCTTTTTCTCCCTGATGAGGAGTCCGGCTTCCTTCCACCACTCTCCCTGTCCTCTGTCTCATCCACTGCTGCACTTGGCCCTGGAGTGTCCTCGGGAATGGAAGCAATAAGGACAGGAGGCATAGTGGAAGGCCTCTGTCCCAACACCTCGTCCATGGGGACAAACCAGGGCCAGGTTTCAGCAGTGGGCTTTCCGCTGACTCCCTCTCCTGACCCTGGATACTTGCAGTCCTACAGACAAAGGGAATTAGAATTACAAGGCTTTATTGTCATTTAACAACAGAGAACACTGTGGGCATGATGAAATTACAGATGCTCCTTAAAGGTACTGGTTCTGGATGAGAATAGAGAGGAATAGAAGAACAAAGTCAGATTATAAATCATAGTAGATCCGACAGATGGTGTTTCATGTCTCTTCCTCCTGAAGTCCTCGTGGTGCATAGTCAAAACACCTTACACTCAGACTCGCCTGCATCAGCTCGAGATTCTGAACTGACACACACACACACACACACACACACACACTTCAACATTCAAATCCATATGCATCCATCATATAGAGTAAGTCCTGGTGATTGTTTGAATTTATAATTATAGAAATTAAAGATTCTTAAACGATCCCAACTCTCTCTTTTCTTGTCTCTAAGTCAATACAAAGTGTTTGAATAAAACTCCCTGAAGTAAAAACAACCTCTTCTGATTATAAGGGCCCAGTTCATAGATTAATCTCTGGACATAATAAAAGTGTAAAGAATATATCAACTATATTCCGCTACATCTGCCAGTGTGACCCAGGGCAGCTTTGGCTACAATGTAGCTCATCACCATCAGTATGTAAATGATTGTTTTACAAAGCATTGAGTCTCTGACTTAGAAAAGTGCTATAAAAATGTTTTAGCAGGTCGGGCACAAACAAAAGATGGTCTTTCGGAAAACATGAGTGGACTTTAATGAATGCATCTTTTTTATTTTCTGTTTGTGGCAAAATAATTATAGTGTAATTAATGTCTTGTGAAAGTATTTTTGGAAGACGATTTATTTTCTTCCTTAAGGCCTCAGTGGATGTGGGCCCTGGACCTGTGCCCATAATGCCCAATCTGGGAATAATCTGGCATTGACCTTTTTTTCCGTGTTCTGTCTGGCTCTAAAGCAACAGAATAGATGTCAGAGACCCAAAAACAAGACTTACAGTTTTACACTCACAGGCGGAGCGTTACAGCTTCATCTAAAATGCCATTGCTGATATAGGGTTTCTCTGTAGGAGTGTCCAATAGTGAGTGTGAGGAGCCACAGACCTGTCCCCTAAGACCCATAGAGAAGGTTTGAGCCCCAGACATCCAGAGGTCTACCCCAAGTATGACAACTCCAGGAAGACCACTGCAGTAAAGGAAATGTAGTGTGAATTATAATTTTTCTGGATTTTTCTCTGTGAATTCACGTTTCCTGGGACAAAACCAAGACCCCATAATTCGGGTCTGGATATGAAGCAAAACAGGAAGTGACAAAAATAGCAGTTCCACCCTCATCCACTAGGGGCTGGTGTCAGAAGCGAGCAGATCCTCATTGACTCCCATGTTAAAAATACCAATTTCACAGCAGAAATAAACATGTTTACAGCCTGGTACCAAAACATGTTTTAGGTTAAATAGATCTAGTTTACACTCATGACAACTCTGATGGGGGTGAATTTTTTTTGTCAGTCTTCTGTTTAAGTGTATTAAATGTCTAAAATTCTGAATAATTAATGAGCATCAGACCCACGTAACTGCAGAGCTAGCTCCGGGGATAGGCCTTAGCCTGAGCCTTGGCCTCGCCTTAAAACTGTTCCGCCATTTTCAGTCTCTCAACTTTGACCGTTAGTTGTGCCGTTTGTGCATTCTTTTTGGATATTATTTGTGCAATTGTTGGACAAAATGACTCATGTGTCACTAATTGCACTGATAGAGCATCCAAGGAGTCTCCACTTCATTTTTTTCAGTAAGTAAAATTATATTTATATATTTACGTCAATGATTTTAGGTCACTGCCGCTCTTGCGCTAGCTTAGCTTAGATTTTAACATGTACTGTTTAACCATGAAATTTAAATTTAATAGGGTAAAACCCAGTGCATTTAACATAATGCTGCACTTTAGAAAATGGGTTGAAATATAACATGTTGGTGGAGCTGGGTTCCGACTATCGGTATGGTCTCCCTCCCCTCAGCGGCAGCTCGGCGCATCTCTGATCGCAGCGGCTCCTGTCTGCTGCGTGGGCTGCCGGCTTGTGGAGCTCTCGGGAGACCTCTGTGTTCCATCCGGTTTTACCCAGCGGTCAGCCAGGTGCATCTCTGACTCAGAAGCTCCGGTGTTGTGCACAGTTAGCTCCGGTTGTAGCTAGGTAGCTACCTCCATTAGCTTAGCTCCCACCTCCACTTTAACTTTGGGTTAGCTTGTAGCTACAGCGCTTCAGCTTGACAGGTGTCGTCATTTGATCCCAGCCTTACAACCTCACCCTAAGCTCCACCTCTTTTCCCTTTTATGGAATTGTCTGGGCTTGACGGAACCTGTGACACGGTCTAAATGGCGGTGGTGGCCACCTCCCATTTTGGCACAAAAACTGTGGCACACACACGAGGCAAAATGCCCCAAACATCTGATCACAGAGTTTATTTAAACAAGGAGATAAAGATGGGAGTGAGGTGATTGTGTGTGTGTGTGAGAGAGAGAGAGAGAGAGAGAGAGAGAGAGAGAGAGAGAGAGAGAGAGTGTGTGTGTGTGTGTGTGTGTGTGTGTGTGTGTGTGTGTGTGTGTGTGTGTGTGTGTGAGAATACTTCAGGACATTTGAGAATAGGATTAACGCAATGAAATATAACATTACAACATAATTTCCATAAGACCTGCATAATAACACATGGACGAATGTGAGAGGATTTTTAGAATTAGACAGCACATTATTTTGGTGAACTTGGGCCTGTTTAGATTCATTTAGCATTATTTTTGATAATATAACACAGTTACATTCAAAGAGCGAGTTTATGGTTCACTTTAAAATATTCTGAGTTAGAGTTGAACATATGTGTAATAACATTTTTATTAAGAATTTCCATAGCTAATTTGTTTCATTACTATTTTCTCAATTTGCAAACATAAAAAGTATATTCATAATGTTCTTAAAAAGGTGATTAGCAAAAACAAGCCATTTTCCATTTAAGGAGAAGAATTTATATCAGGTTTTTGTCCAGCTGCCCCACTGACTTCAGTCACTGTGTCTCTCGAGCACAATAATAAACAGCAGAGTCTTCAGTCTTCAGACTGTTCATCTGCAGAAACAGCTGCTCTCTGCTGTTGTCTCTGGAGACAGTGAACCTGCCTCGGACTGACTCAGAGTAGTAGTTGGTACCACCGTTAGCATCAGTAGCGACCCACTCTAGACCTCTCCCAGGAGCCTGTCTGATCCAGGCCATCCACCAGCTGCTGAAGGAGATTCCAGATGTTGTACAGGTCAGTCTGTGGGATTCTCCAGGTCTTCTAACAGCTGGTTCAGATTCTGTCAGAGTCTGACCAGAAACACCTAAAATGCAAACAAGACAACAAACAGTTGGTAATAAAAACACTCATTGGTGAATGAAAGTTCATCAGGGATCATCTTCACCTGCCCAGCAGAAAGATAAAAGCAGCAGCAGCCTGGTTCTGTGAGCCATCATGTCAAACTGTGATTCCTCTGAGGGTCTGTCCAACTCTCCACTCAGATATAAGTAGAGGTAGAAGACGTCTGAGGTGTTATCGACTCCTCCTCCTCAAGGCTAAAAAGGGTTGAATTTTCAACCTGATTTGGTTACATTTTCATAAACTTACCATTTCTTCAATTATTGGTCTTGTTTGCTTTCTTTAGTTGTCTAATAAAAAAAAACGCTCAACAGAGAAGAAGATGTTTTGAAGCAGCTGTTTTAACACCTAACAAGTTCAGCAGACTAAAGTGAACGTGTTGTGAGTGGAGATGGAACATAACAGAAGGTTCTAGATGTGAGATGGTTTGTTTTGTGTTTTTGTTTGTCTCTGGTAAAAATGACCCAACAGCGGTTTTATTTCTTCACTAAGGGAAAATGGTCTGGTAGCAGAGCTTTTAATATTATTTCATTGAAAGCACCTTTTAAGCAAGTTTAAAGCTGTTATAATGAATCTACAGAACAAGCTAGGTTTTGAATGTAAACATGGTTACAGAACACTCACCACTCCCCTCGGGTATCTTCCCTGAGACGCTTCTGCTGGAAACTGGAAACCTGGAAACCTGGAAACCTGGAAACTGCGATGCCGGAGGATACAAGAGAGCACTAAAGACCAGTTGCCGTTTTCTATGTCCAAACGTGTTTTGTTGTCCGTGATTTCAAATGGTGCTTTTCTTTTTGGGACTCGGGTAGTTTGTCCAAAAGTTAAAGTGGTAGCAGCCGTCTGTTTCTCCTTCTTTTTGCGAAACGTTCACACTAGTGATGTTCTGTTACACAAGTGCGTAATGAGTGGAGGACACAAGGACGTGCGATGGTTCGCCGAGACCAAGAACCAATTGTTGGTCCGAAACGTGTTATTGGCTGAGGTTTTCAGAGAAATGCGAGAAAAACACTTTGCTACCTTTTTTAATCTTCATGATATATTTATAGCTATACTATGTTAGAACGTTGTTAAGGGGCATGACAAAAATCTTTTAGGATCATTGGCTTTTGAAATTTGCCATTACAGCTTAAAATCAATTGCCCAAAAAAATCAAAGCATTTTCTGCACACAGCAAGTCAGCCTCCTGACTAAATTTGTCAAGCTCAAAATTTACTTCACTATTGAGCTTTTTTCTAGTTCCTAATTATAAATAAAGGATGTAAAATATGTTTGAAAAATAATATTTAATTCAATCTTTAATTGATCAAATAAATTCTCCTACAAATAAAACAATAGATTTATTGAAAAACGAAACTCTTTAGAAGCTCCTGTTTCTTTGGCTGTTTTAACTCAAAGACAGCTGCTGGGTTTGTGATCAGTTCTGTGGCTTCCTGTATCACTGCAGCTCTTCGGGCACAATAATAAACTGCAGAGTCTTCAAGCTGCTCATCAGCAGATACACCTGATCCTTGTTGTTGTCTCTGGAGCGGTTCTGCACTGATGGAGAATAACATGTGATGGTTCCACTGGTAGCAGAAATGTGTGCGACCCACTCTGGTACTTTTCCTTCAGCCTGTCTGATCCAGCTGATCTGATATTCCTGCACATGTACAGGTCAGTGTGTGGGATTCTCCAGGTCGTTTCAGTGCTGCTTCAGATTCAGTCAGAGTCTGACTGCAAACACCTGAGAGACAAAAAGAGAGATCAGAAAAGAGACAAACAGCAAACATGAGAACAGAAGAGAACGTGCAGATTGTCATGAAGGATTGACATGAACCAGACAGGAAGTGATACATCTGCTAGTGAGTAGCATCTAGTATATTCCAAAAGAAATCCGTGTGGCATTTAACTTTCCAGCTTTTTTGTTGTTATTATTAATGACAGAAATATGAGTTCACAGCGCATGATAGTTTGTTATTTTTACAGGAATATCTTTCAACAAATTTCTAATCAGCAGGTACAGTCTGCTGGCAATGACCTCTCCTCTGATGAAGACCCTGGAGAGGCTGGTTGCTGACCTACTTTGTCTCCTGGTCAGGTCTTAATCATTACCAACCAGGCCGGCATGACAATGGTTTTTACTCTACAACAGGAAGGATGTGAGATATTCTTCCTGCTTTGCAGTAGCCTTTATTATATAGACCACATGTGCTTAAGCACCAGCGTGTTAATTTTATAAGAGGTTTCAGCATCAGTTCCACTGTCCTGCAGAATGTAATTGTACACTACAGGTCCTAGTAAAGATACAAGAGAAAGGAGTTGATCCCCTCCCAGGGCTCAGCTATGAGATGTAGATCTGCTAAACTAAACCAGGACTTTTGGTGAGGATTATTTTCAGGCATGCAGCTTTGCAAGTTGCGTGCACGCACACACACTAGATACTACATGTAGCACAAACAAAAACATGGTTTCTGCCAGAAAACCTTCTGCTACAACTATGCAGCTTGTTTAATCAAAAATAGAGTAGACAATTATTTTAACAACAAAAAAAGCATTTCAAGGGACTGACATTTGGATGGTCACTGGACATCTCATGAAACACTGCTGTCCATGGTGCTGAAACAAAACAACTGGAACACCTGCATCATTGGATGATGCCTGACCACAACTTTTTCTCTCTCTCAATGTCACCAGATGGGCATACTTTCCCCACAGTTTGTTAGATCACAGGGATGTGTCTCTTACAAGCTGATCTGCAGGATAGGGCACCACAGGGATCTCTGCTGGTACTGTTCCTGTTCACTCTCTACACCTCAGACTTCTCCATGCGTTTGAGTTTTTTGTTCAATGTTGAGCCTTTTATTACTTATTCTTCTTATTTTTGTTCTTCTTTGGTCCTGTTGAGAGTGTGATTGCTGTCCCCACTGTTGGACAATAAATCGACTTTCTATTCTATTCTATTCTATTCTATTCTATATGTAGTCGTGCACATCCTTTAGACAGCAGACTTAATGGGTGGACAGGAAACAGGTGTGTGTGCAGCACAGAGTCATGCCTGTAGTCAGAGGTAACAGCAGGTGGAGGAGGAGAAGGAGAGGCCACAGTCAACTGCCTAAATCTGTATACCCCTTTAAAATAATTTCTATCTGTAAACTGTCAGGCTCTTGACCTGATCCCATCCATTTTCTCTTGGACATCTCTGATACGCCCACTCCAGAGGACTGTCTCAACATGATGAAATCTGACCAACCGTTCTTTTCAAAATGACTTCCTTAATACTTCGTTTATTTTATTTACTTTTGTTTATTATCAGTCTAGTCCAATAGAAACAAGAACTGATGCTTAAATTCAAAGAACATGTTTTCCTCGTCACTGACAGATTTGGATACTAAAGCCTTGAAGAAGAACATGCTGTCCTTAGTGAATAATCTGTGTTAGTAAAGATCCATATGTCAGAATACCTGGGATTACAATAAATGGACTTTCTATTCTATTCTATGTCTCTAAGAATTATGTCTCGTTTCATCAGCAAGCCTGTAGTTAGAGTTTCATTAATCAGAACAAGTTTTCAGAGTAAATCAGCTTTACACGTTTTCAGTAATGTGATGCAAACGTTGTACCTGTGAACCAGATCCTACAGACCCTCTGGAAGGGTCCTAAGTATGCAGACCCTTTGCTCGGTATGTGGTAGAAGCTCCCTTTTGATCTAAAACAGCCATGAGTCTTCTTGGTAAAGGTGCAACAAGTTTCTTACACCTGGACTTGGGGATCCGCTGTCATTCCTCCTTGCAGATCCTCTCCAGTTCGGTCAGGTTGGATGGTGAACGTTGGTGGACGGCCATTTGTAGGTCTCTCCAGATATGTCAGGGCTCTGGCTGGGCGATGCAAGGACAGTCAGAGTTGCTGTGAAGCCACTCCTTTGTTATTTTAGCTGTGTGCTTAGCGCCATTGTCATGTTGGAATGTAAACCTTCAGCCCAGTCTGAGGACCTGAACACTCTGGAGAAGGTTCTTGTCCAGGATATCTGTCAAGTCCTGCACTTTTTTGTGCCTTCCAACTTGAGTGATAAACATCCACCAAGAGTTGAGAAACTGGATTTCACTCAGACTGAAACGATGCTTTACTTTTTGCTTTTATGTTTATTTTTCAGCATGTCAGCTCGGGTGAGGTCAGGTGAAAAACCTTCAAACAAGCAAACATATATCCTTAAATTGGATTTACATAATTTTACATCATTATTTTTAGCATTAACTTTAAACGGCATTAACAAACATCTAATAATTATCAATAATATCAATAATACATCTACTATTGGATTCTAATAGAGTCTAGAACCCGAAAATGGACAAACCATTTTGGGAGCAAATTCATCACCACATGAAATATTGAGAAATCTGCCACAAACAAGCGCAATAGAGTATTTATCTCGCTAATCGGCAAACAACCACAATGTTATGATAAAGCCAAACAAATCACCCAGAATCTCAATTGGGCCACACCTAGGCAAACAATTAGGTCAACAATTTCTTATTTAACCAGCAGCAAAGTCCATACACAACCAGCTATATATTATAAATTAATCTTACCGGCTGCCTCTATGATTTTGGTAGATGTATTTAGTTCTGAACAGACTTTCTGAATGACTGACTCAGAACGCCATGCTCTCTGGTAAAGTTACCTCTCAGAGAGTGGTGCATCACCTTTATTGTCCCTGTGGAACCCCTTCTGCTGAAGATGGTTCCTACTCTGAAACAATCCAAGCTTGACTTGACAATATCCCTGAACTTGTCCACATTCATCGTTCCCTCTCTGTTATAAAGCCCTGACTGTTGGATCTTTGGGTTCTTCTTTTTATCTCTCTCAACAAGGCTCTTCTTCCCTGGTTGCTCAGTTTGGCCAGATGGCCTGCTCCAGGAAGGGTTTTGGTTGTCCAAATAATCTGCCATTTAAGGATTATGGAGGCCGCTGTTTTCTTAGGAACCTTTAGTGCAGCAGAGATGACTTTGTAACCTTGGCCAGATCTGTGCCTTGCCACAATTCTGTCCCTGAGCTCTTCAGGCAGTTCCTTTGACCTCATGGTTCTCATTTGCTCTGACATCCATCATAAACTGTAAGGTCTTATATAAACAGGTGTGTGACCGTCCTAATCAAGTCCAATCAGTATTATCAAACACAGCTGGTCTCCAGTGAAGGTGCAGGACCATCTCAAGGATGATCAGAAGAAATGGAAAGCACCTGAGTTAAATACATGAGTGTCACAGCAAAGGGTCGGAATACTAAGGACCATGTGATGTTTCAGTTTGTCTTTTTTAATAAATCCGCCGAAATTTCTAACATTCTGTTTTTCTGTCAATGTGGGGTGTTGCGTTTACATTAATGAGGAAAACATTAATTTAATGGATTTTAGTAAATGGCTGCAACATAACAAGGAGTGAAAACTAGACAGGGTCTGAATACTTTCTGTACCATGCACTGTAAAACTTATTAGAACTGCTTTTGTAATTTTAATCCCAACGGACACAGAGATGGAAGTAAAATTACAGGTGCTCTACTCGAATCTATAATTTGTTTAAGAGATAATAAAAACTTCAGTTGAGAATGAAAAGATCGGGCATTGTTCCATAGTGGCTCTCTACCCATGAGGTCATTTTAATGTTTCTGTTGTAATCTTCCCAATATTTCAAAATAAAACGTCTAACAAAATGAAAAGATCCTCTGATGAGCAGCAGCATGTGAGTTTTGCTGAATTGATCTTTTCTCGTCATCTAATTATATTAACCTTGTTCTACTCATGTGCCTCTCCACTGCCTCTCTCAGATCAGTGTTATTCAGTTTCTGTGCGGAGTCGTTGCCTCTTGTGTCACTGTGGCTCTCTGGCACAATAATACACAGCAGAGTCTTCCTGTTTCAGACTCTTCACAGATAGATACACAACATTCTGTGAAGTATCTTTGGTGATTGAGAACTGGTGTTGGACACTTGATGCAAATATTGTTCCAGTTCCACCATCGATGCGACCGATCCATTCCAGTCCTTTTCCTGGTTTTTGACGAATCCAGTGCAGCCAGGCGAGAGGAAGTCCTTGTACTTGACAGGACAGAGAGGCTGGCTCTCCTGCTCTGTGGACCACTGGCTCTGAGGAGGTGAGGGACTGACCCCGAGCAGCTGGAGGAGAACACGGTTTAGAGGAAAGCAGACATCAGAGAGGCCCTTTTATTCTCTCAGCTGGAGACAAACTTCACTCACCCGAAAAAAGAGTCAGAAGAAGGAAACTCTGCAGGAGCATCATGGTGACGATTGAGCCTCAGAGAGTAAACTGAAGGATGTTTAAAGCACCAAGAGACAGGGTGGAGATTCATTTACATATCTGAATATGACAGCAGCATTTTACATGAAAGAGCTGTTTAGTGATAATTTTATATGCAAATATTTGTGTTAAAAGCAACATTATATGTTTCAGATTATTCTTCATATTGTTTATGATAAAAATGGTTAATGTGATTGTAAAGCACATAATTAAGTCAGAGGACTCCAGAGCACCACAGGCAGGGATTTGATTTTTGCATTAACAAGAGTCCCTCTGTCCTTAACTCTGACGTTTGGTGCTTTTTTTTTATTCATGTAGCATTTTATTAATATCACACTATTCAGGAAAAGTAAAACACATCTTTCCAGCAGATGAAAAAGTGTTATTGTAGTATGAAAAACACATAAAGTTTTTTATTTGTTTTGTTTTCCAGTTATTTCTCTCAACCTGTTGAACCGCTGGAAGGACAATCAACAAAATACTTGGATACTTGAAGAATTTACCCTTAAAGGTTGTTGGCTATTCTGGGAATTTAATTTCTTTTGTCGTGTGTGTTACAGCGTGTGGGTTTAAAATGAAGATTTCAACCCTGCATAACCCATTAAATAATAAAGTCCACTGGTCTGGGAATCATTAATGGTCTGAGAGCTCCTCTTCTGGTGATGGATTGCATCTGCCTTCAGACTCTGAGGGGTTTTTGTTCAGCTGTTCTGATGTTTGTGCCACTGTGGCTCTCTGGCACAGTAATACACAGCAGAGTCGTCAGGCTGCATGTTCTGTCCAATCAGAGTCACTGTTTTACCGGAAGGGTCTAATTCAATGCTGAACTTGTTCTTCAGCGACTCTTCATAGTCAGAGTCTCTAATAGATTTCCACCCGATCCATTCCAGTCCTTTTCCTGCAGGCTGTCTGATCCAAAATGTTGCATATATATATATGCGGAAATCATAAAAGACCTGACAGCTGATGGTCAGACGCTGACCTGGCTGCACAGTCACAGAGGCTGGCTGAGTCAGCTGTTCACACTTCACACCTGAGGAGGAAAACATCATGAATCAGTCACAACAGTAAACAGTCAGTAAGTCTGATCAGACTGTTTGTGTCTCAGTCAGACTCACAGGATCCAGCAGCCAACAGCAGCAGCAGCAGTCCTGTTCTACAGTCCATCATGTTCAAATGTCTGTTGCTGTTTTCTGTCGTCCTCTCTAGATAAATAAGAGCTGGAAGATGTTTTACATGAACTCCTCCTCACAGGAAGATGACTTATGGATCAGAATCAGACAGAAAATGAGATGTTTTATCTTTTTTTTTCTTCCTGTTTTTAACAAATGATTAACATAGCAAATATAATTTAAAGGGACATGAATTATTTAACATACCTAGACATCGGATACTCGTAAAGGAACATTGTGTCTCCATATATGGAGTTAAATTGTGGAATAAATTGAATACTGAACTCAAGAATGCAAAAACAATATTGACTTTCAAAAAAGAGATAAAAAATAAAACGATTAACTTATATAGATCCGTTACATAAATGTGTGAGGGGAGGGGGGTGGGGGGGATTAAAGGAACAAAATATTAACCTAGTATGTGCTTGTATGTGTATATATGTATGTATATAGATCTGTAACTTTATGCTTCTTTCTGTGTAAATTGTTTTCTTTTTCTATTTTTTTCTCAAATTCATGGGTTGAGATTTTGTCGGCCAACAGGTCCAGGAACTATATTGTTCAATTTCCTTAAGAATCATATGATTATTTCATTTGTATTAAAGGGGCAGACAACATAAGTTTTTCTTCTTTCTGTCCCCTTTTTCATTTTGGCTTGCAGCAATTTAGTTCTAATTGTATTTTTATTTTAATGTCAATAAATGAAAATAAAAGATTAAAAAAAAAAAAAAAACTACACTACCAGAAGGTAAATCCATAGTGGGGGGCAGATGGGTTTATGCTATCAAAGAAAATGCTGATTCAACAGAGACATATAAGGCCAGATATGTAGCGAAAGGATATAGTCAAAAAGCAGGAATAGATTACAAAGAAACATTTTCTCCAACAGCCGATATGACTTCTGTACGCACATTAATGCAGCTTGCTGCACAGAATGACTTACAGTTGCATCAGATGGATGTAAAAACGGCGTATCTGAACGCTCCCATTGACTGTGAAATGTACATTGAGCAACCTGAAGGCTTTGAAATCAAGTCTGACACGGGTAAAAAGCTTGTGTGTCGTTGAAAAAGTCCTCATATGGTCTAAAGCAGTCTGGGCGGAACTGGAACAAAATGCTGCATGATTGTCTTTGTAAAAACGGTTTTATACAGAATGAAGCAGTTCATTGTGTCTACAGTAAACAAACAAAATATGGACAAATTCATCTGTTAATCTGGGTTGATGATCTCCTTATTGCATCAAAGGATACAAAGTCCCTTGAAGAAGTGAAAGACATGTTAACAAAAATGTTTGAGATGAAAGATCTTGGTAATTTAAAAACGTTCTTGGGTGTTGATTTTACACAGAAAGGAGAGAAAAAGATGAACCAAACGAGATTCATAACAAAATATTGGAAAGATTTGGTATGTCTGACTGTAAAGCAAGATCTACTTTGTGTGAACAAAAGATGCATTTTGATGATGAAGGTGACGCCGTTGATGCAAGAAGGTATCGTGAAATGGTCGGCAGTTTGATCTACGTAATGACTCGTACAAGGCCTGACATATGTTGGATTGTTAGTAAACTTTCCCAGTATCTGTCTAAACCCAAAGAGCAACACTTAACAGCTGCAAAACATGTGTTAAGATACCTAAAAGGGACAATAAATCAAGAGCTGTGCTACACAAAAAGTGAAGGAAAGCTTGAACTTGAAGCTTATCGTGATGCAGATTGGGCTTCAGATCGCACCGACAGATGCAGCACTACAGGTTATTGTTTTAGCTTAAACAAAAGTGGCTCTATCTCATGGAGGACCAAGAAACAGCAAAGTGTTGCATTATCAACATGTGAAGCAGAATATATAGCTCTAGTTGCCACAGTACAGGAGCGTTTATATCTTTTACAACTGCTAAAAGGGTTGACTGATGAGTGTTATGTGCCTGTAAAAATCTTTGGAGATAACCAAGGTGCTATTGCTTTGTCTAAGAATCCAGTCTGTCGACAGAGAAGTAAACACATAGACATAAAGTACCACTTTATTAGATCTATGCTGAATGATGGAAAGATAACCATTGCATATTGTCCAACAACAGACATGGTTGCAGATGTTTTAACAAAGCCTGTAACAAAGACCAAGATGGATAGGTTCGGGAAATATTTGTTTGGAATGTGAATGTCAATTGTCATAGTGGAGAAGGAGTTCAATGTATAAGAGCAAGTGGGGGGTGTTAAAATATGTTGATTGGTTGTGCTCTTACAGCTGTGATTAATGTGCATGTGTCAATAAAAGGGCGTGGTGCTGCTACGGTTGCGACCGGTCCCCACTGAATGGTGCCTGTGGGGTGTTTGTTCATTCCTCTGTCAAGATTAGCTGTCCGTTGGTTCTCCTGTCTTCAAATGGCTGCGTCAACACCAAGAGTAAAGGTTTTCGCTTATGCAGCGACCACTTCATATCAAGTACTTAAACCAACGTTTCCTCAACTGTGTATGGTGTTTATTTTAAATGCTTTTATTACGATTCTTAGTGGGCTTCCTAAACTTATTTTGGCGTGGCTTTTTCTGTCTTAGTACTCATAGCAACAAGTAAACGTCACGTAAAACGTTGCCTCGTGATTTCGGCGTGCTGCCGTTTACGTGTTTTATGATCACATCAATTAACCGGCTAAGCTGTATTTAACTTTTAAGCAATGGTTGATCAATTGTCAGATCACACATAAAAAGCACTTTGGATTGCTATTTTCTGTCTCACCGTGTCAGATCTCAGACAGATCCTGAGACGCTCCTGCCTGACATATTTATTTTATTCACGGGAAAAAAAATCAAACTAGTGATTTCTCTTGGCGTTCAGTTTATACATTCAAACAGCACAGCACTCTATTTAAACTACTTACATGTAAATCTGTTATTTGTCCATCCATCCATTTTCATCCGCTTATCCGGAGTCGGGTTGCGGGGGCAGTAGCGTCGAGAGGCCCAGACTTCCCTCTCCCCAGCCGCCTGAGCCAGCTCCTCCAGGGGAATCCCAAGGGGTTCCCCGGCCAGGTCCAGTAAGAAGTCCGCTCCGACAGCTTCTGGCATTTTTAAAAAGTATCCCAGGGGCACGGTAAGGGTCCGAGATGTTTAGTCTATTTAATTTCTGACTATATAAAACGATTTCTTCGGTTTTAAAGTGTGAAATAAACTCCGACAAAGTAAAATCCAAGCCGATCCCGTTCACGTTCATGGTTAAGATCTGTGTTTGTTTAGCTTCTTTTACCTGCCAATATGGCGTCTACTAACTGAGAGTCACGTGGGGTCCGGAGCTCTATACGTGTCCATGGACCCCAGATTTCATTTAAAAGCTGGTCTTAGAGCTCTCACTCTGGTGGTTTTATGTAACAGCTGTTCAGACTGGGGGGTTTTTGTTCAGCTGTTCTGATGTTTGTGTCACTGTGGCTCTCTGGCACAGTAATACACAGCAGAGTCTTCAGGCTGCAAGTTCTGTCCGTTCAGAGTCACTGTTTTACTGGAAGAGTCTAAATTAATGCTGAACTTATTTTTGAGAGAATCTTTTAAGTATGTGTTACGTCCAATACGTGCACTACAGATATATTCCAGTGTTTTTCCTGCAGGCTGTCTGATCCAGTGTGTCCTGTAGCTGGTGAGAGAATAAGAGACCTGACAGCTGATGGTCAGACGCTGACCTGGCTGCACAGTCACAGAGGCTGGCTGAGTCAGCTGTTCACACTTCACACCTGAGGAGGATCAGATTAAGAATCAGTCATTAAAATAAACAGCCAGTGTAGTTTAATCCGACTGATTCTGTCTCAGGGAGACTCACAGGATGCAGCAGCCACCAGCAGCAGAGCTACAGAGAACATGATGAAGATGATGATGAAGAGGATCTGACTGAGCTTCTCTTTGCACCGTGTTTATATTCACCAGCAGGAAGGTTGTTTGCATAATGAGGACCGCCAGCTCCTCACATGTGGAACTCAAAAGTATTCAAAATTCAATAAATAAATAAGACATTATGAAATATATATTTCGTACGTGAAGAAAAGAATGAAAAATATTTCACAATATTGATCTTAGAATTTACATAAAATTCTGTTATTTCATAATTTCATTGTCAGATTACATGGTTGCCTAGTATTTCTTCATGTAGATATTTATTTCATAATGTCTTATTTATTCGTTGAATTTTGAATACTTTTGAGTTCCATTTATAGCAGAATAAGCTGCTCTCATCTCAGTGGCTGGAGCTACGCTGTTTGATTTATGTTAACTGAAGAAGCTGTTGAGAAGATTTATGTTAGTGAAGAGTTAGAAATATTGCTGTGATGAAGGTTGTATTAATCAAATGTAACATTGAATTGCAGGGTTTCCCTTACATAGGCGTAGCCGTGGCTGCCCGCCACGGCTGAAGTCCCACCACCACGCCTACAAGATCCCAAGTTTTTTTTTTTTGGCGCTGTTTCCTGAAGAAGCAGCGGGAACCAGGGGCGGTTCTAGACCAAATTTTCCAGGGGGGCCACAGTGGGGCCAGTATTTTTTCACGGGGGTGCAAGACAAAAAAAGGGAAAAATTAAGGCAATATCAAAATTCTTTTTTGTCTCTGCCATATGACAAATTTTTTGCTTGTGCACAATTTTACCAAAGGAAATTCCTAGTACTGATGAAACTACTCACTTTTTTGTTCTCTTCTTTTTCATATCTATCTTTACTATATTTTGGGGATCAAATTTATTAAAAATTTTCCTTTACTTTTTTCATCTATGATCTTTTACAGCTGTATTTTACTAAAATAAGATTCAAATAAATTCATAAGTAAAGACAATGAACAAGTAAACTATTACAGTGAATGCAGTAATGGTTTACTTGTGAAAGTAAAACTGGCATGTTTTTATGGTACTCAGATAACAATTCTGAATGCTTCACCGCAACATGAGACTTGAGTAAAAAAATAATTCTAGTTGATCATTATAGTTTGTGGCTTTATTTGAAGACTACATGTACTGTACATATGAAAAATAAACATTCAAACAAATTAAATATGTGCACAATACAATTTGAGACAATTTTCAGACAATTTCCATTTTTGCCTTTCAGACTTTGCATATACCAAAAAAAACCCTCTTCTCTCAGTTGCTTTTTTCCAGTTCCTAAATCCACATGGTGAGTCAAACACACTTCCTGCGCTACTTGGTGAGCTAAAATGTTTGCATGCATGACAATAAGTAGAGTCAATAGTAAATGAATATTCAACCCAAGGATGACTTTCATACCAGCTTGGCTGAAAGCTGCGTCTTCTGTCTCCTATTAATGTCACTGGAAATGTCCTCAAATGATGCTGAGTAGGTGGGTCATCCTTGCACTTGCTGATATCCGAAAGAAAATAAATGTTAGCATGAGAATAAAAGTCATAATTAGTTAATTCAGAGTCTTATATTATCTATTTATTAAATACAAACAACAGAAATGTTGGTCCAGAGTCAGCATGCCTCAAATGCATTTTACACACAATATG
The DNA here is from genome assembly GCF_043380555.1 of Nothobranchius furzeri. Classification (NCBI taxonomy): domain Eukaryota; kingdom Metazoa; phylum Chordata; class Actinopteri; order Cyprinodontiformes; family Nothobranchiidae; genus Nothobranchius; species Nothobranchius furzeri. The sequence continues at coordinate 51,872,977 of NC_091752.1, forward strand.
AGCTGCAATCACAGAGGGGTTGTTCAACACCCACAAACCTGACGGTAGTGTACACGGTGCACATGACAGAAGATGTCCCTCTTTTTGCTCCTCACTCTCTCCCTCACAGCCTACATCTTCCTCCTCCTCACTCTCAGGGTGGACAGCCTCTGACCTCTCTGGTTCCTCTCCAACCAACTCCTCCTTCTCTCTTTCATCCTGCTTCTCAGCTCCCTCGTGACTTTCATCCTCTCTCTGTCTACGCTGTTCTTTATTAACAGCGGTAAAAAAAAGGACAAAATGTCCATTTTTCTTTTCATGGCCGCTGATGCTTCCAGTCAGTGCTGCGAGAAAGTCATAGAAAAATGAATCCTGTGATCTAATCTCAACGTGTCTAAGGCTTAAAATGCAGAAACTTCATTTTTATTTTACAGTTAATGTTACAAAGGAAAAACAAATCAGTGTTAACTGTGGATAGACTCAGTTAGGAACTTAAAAGTAAATGACAGAAACGCGCGACCACGATCAAAACACTGATGTCAGGAAAATAAACTGTATTGCTTACCTTCGTCTCTTAGCGTCTTTTCCGTTAGTCGTGCTCAAGAATTTCTCCGGGTCCCATTTAAACTACTTTTAATCTTTTATTCAAAAATCCAGTTCTGTCCACAGAGTGTGCTGCACTCTAAAGGCTCCGTGTGAAACGCTGCAGCGCATTAGTTCCCGTCTCCGAGGCAGCGCGGGAAAAAAAAATCTGATCTCTTCAGCACAGGGGCCATAACAGGGGCCAGGGCCGGTTCTATGGGGGCCAGGCCCTGTGGGCCCCTGTTTAAAACCGCCAATGGCTGGAACTACTGTGTTGTCGCTTGTGATCACAGCCGGCAGGCAGCAAGGAGGAGCAGGCAGATCAAGGTGAAGTTACAGCATAAGTTACTGAGTTTAAAATTAGAAAGGTAGCAGTGGACATAATGCTTTTTGGTTTACATGTTTCAGTAGCATTAAGATAAATGAGTGTTGACGATCTTGACAGGGTTTCCTCCAGTGCTTATTAGGCCAGGTTTTCCTCCCCCCACCAGGCTAAGCATCACTTATTCATGTAAAAATTTTTTTTTTTTTCGTGTCTGACTTTAACCGCATCTAATACTGTATTACGGCGTGAGCGCAACAGCGACAACTTAAGATCGATGTGTGAGCAGCCTGAGAGGTCGGGTGTTTTCATCCGAACCCTTCAAACCTCCAGCAGGCTACGCTGCACTATTGACGTGTTAGCACGCGGCGCTTACAACTTAGCGATGTGACATGTCTCGGAGAAAGCGTAAAAACATGTTGGATGCTTCTTCTGAAGCGGGAAAATAACACATCTTCTTAAGCAGAGCACGACGTCGCCTCGGCTCGTTCACCCTCTGCCGAGCCGGACTGAGCTCGATAACAACATTGACCCAGCACAGCTACTGGGTCGTTGGAGCTGCCCCGTGACTGCCTGATGGAAAACCAGCGGGTTTCATGAGACTCGTAAAGTTTCTTGTTTTTGCTGGGGACCCCCTGTATTTTACCGCTCCCTCCTGCAGTCTTCCCCTATTAACATTTAAAATGATTCTGTAAATTTCGTGTATCAATAGAAAAAATCTCTGCCTCTGCCAGCTGCAGTAAATGTAGTCTCCAAATAATAAATAAGAGGTGCATTCATCTGTGTATCTCCTTTGATCCACATTAGTGATATTCTCAGCACCAGAACAGTGAAGCAAAGAAACAGATTCCTGAGTTTGTTAGTAATTTTATTTATTAGGTGCATCTGACCTGTTCTATTTTTCTCTGAAATGAGATCAAATCAGTGCTTCTGTGGGTTGTCTCCACTCTGCACTAGAAAATTTTACTTTATTTAGAGACGTGTCATTATTTCTCCCCAAGCCCCCGCCCCCCACCCCACCCCGGCAGGCCCCACCGCCACAGCTGGAAAAATTCCTAGGGGAAACACTGAATTGTCAAATTATGTTTTTTTTCTCCTCTTTTGTCTTTTTCACTATCAGAGCAGAAACTTAGACTTCAGTATCAAGTTTCATTTGATACTTTTAAAACAAAAACCTGACAATAACTTAAGTTTTTTATGTTAAAATGTGCAAAGGAAACAAATACAGCAACAACAATTTGCAGTAATGTAAATTGTTTTCAGGTTTATCACACAATGATGCCATTTCAATTAAAAAAACATTTTAAGTCTGTTTTTATCGTTTCTGCTGCAGAATAAAAGATCTGATGTTCAAATGTGGACCTGGCTGCAGTCACAGAGCCTACAGGTGCTATATTTATTATATAATAATATAATATATTATCGCTGCTATACTTATCATATAATAATATAATATATCATAGGTGCTAAACTTCCATCCTTCCATTGTCTGAACCCACTTGTCCATGTAGGGTCGTGGGCGGGCTGGTGCCTATCTCCAGTGGTCAATGGGCAATCAGGCAGGGTACACCCTGGACAAAGTACCAGTCCATCGTAGGGCAACACAGAGACACAGGACAAACAATCTTGCACACTCACACCTATGGACAATTTAGACAGACCATTTGTCCTAACAGTCATGTTTTTGGACTGTGGGAGGAAGCCGGAGTACCCAGAGAGAACCCACGCATGCACAGGGAGAACAAGCAAACTCCATGGAGAAAAATCCCAGGCCAGGAAGCGAACCTAGGACCTTCTTGCTGCAAGGCAACGGTTCTAACCACTGCGCCACAGCGCAGCCCAATGCTAAACTTATTTTATAATAATGTAATATATTATAGGTGCTAAACTTATTATAAATGATAAATGACCCACACTTGTATAGCGCCTCTCAGAGTAAGGACTCCAAAGCACTTTACACTACAGTGTATCATTCATCCATTCACACACTGATGGTGATGAGCTTATGAGGTAGCCACAGCTGCCCTGGGGTGCACTGACAGAGGCGAGGCTGCCGAGCACAGGCGCCACCGCTCCCTCTGACCACCACCGGCAGGCGAGGTGGGTTAGGTGTCTTGCCCAAGGGCACAACAGCAGAATTCTCTGTCCGAAGTTGGGATCGAACCTGCAACCTTCCGATTACTGGACAACCCGCTCAACCTGTTGAGCTTTTGCTGCCCCATATATATTAATATAATATATTATATGTGCATGTAGAGCTGTAGACTTGTTACACACAGCAGATTCAGGGTTGCTTCACCAGTAGGTGGCGCGTGTTTCCTGCAGTCACTTACTTGAAGGATTTCCTGTTAAACCATGTGAGTGACAGGCAGTACACCAGTTTTCCCATGTTTGGAAGGTCACTCTGTTTTCTAGGTGGACCCTAACCCCCAATTCTCTGTCCTCAATGGTGGACTTTCATATGTCCAGTGGACGTTCAACAGTCCAGAAGAAGTTGGTGTTGGAATAATTGTTCAAGAGTTGCTATGAGGTGAAATAAAGTTTAACAAATTGTCAAAGTGACTCTTGTAAAACTGTACTTGATCCCTGACAGATGTGGTTAAAATCTGTATTTCAGACCAGGTGATGCAGGTTGGACTAGACTGACCCTGACTGACTTGAACATCAGGTCAAATCAGGTCACATGTTTTTGTGAAAAGCAGCAACGACCTGAGCTGAGGTTCTACCAAAGCAGTTCCTGTTGATGAGAAACTGAGCTGCTGCTCGGTTTCAGTCAGATTTTATCTGCAGCTTCAGCTTCCTGCTGAAATGTGGTTTCAACTGATGAAACCGCTGAGCTGGAAACAAACACGTTTAATGGTTAAATATTAAAGACGTAACAGATCAATGTCTGCATAAAGCTGTTAAACTTTTACAGGAAAACACAGCGTCAACGCTATGTTAACAAATATCATCATGAAGAGTTTTTCACTACATGGAGACAAAAAGACACATTTATAATAATAGCAGTCTGAGGACTCAGCCCTGAGGAACTCCATTATATAGTGATACGACCCCTGGGTTTTACCATGGTTGGTCGTAGTATTATAACTGTTTATTCAGTGTTTGCCCCCTGTTTTGTAGTTTTCTACCCGTTGTTTCGTTTTCTTTTGGCGTGACAACACCAGACCCAGATACAGATGGCTGCCTCCATACTGTTGTCCAGTATCCATGGAAACCACAATGAGACCCGGCAGCCTCATCACCTCTGGATCCCTCCACGGTTCTCCAGGTGGAAGCAATTGGACTAATCCTTTACCCTGGATCTTGAAGGATAAAAGGCTGGATGAACTTTCTCTCTGGGAGCTACTTGTTTCTAAGTAGACACCGTTCGGGCTGGCTTCAGAGTTTTGATATTTGAACATCTTGGAAAAATAATAACTTTGCTTTTAATAGTCTCTCTTTAGGTTCAGTAATTACTGATAGTAAAATGGCTACAGTTGCTACTATTTGAGTGTGAGTCTTTGTGGTTGAGTTGCTATGTCATTATTTAGAGGGTATCAAAGCACAAAGAGGACTCAAATGCAGAGCTCACACAGTTTTAATAAGCAGAAGGGATTCCTGGAGTACAACACAACTGAAAAGTCCAAATCTAACTGAATACACTTTTACCAAGTGTTTCTGAGAGCAGGTTCACATCACACAACGGGAGAAGACAAACTGGCAAAGGAAACTGTTGCAAAGACGCTTAAATGGAGAAGCCAGGACCCAGGTGCAAGACATGAGGCTGATTAGTGAGGAGCCTCATGTCGTGAAGCTGCCTGTAATGAGACAGGAAGTGAATGCACAAAATAAAACAGGAAGTACCAGAAATACAATAAAACCAGAAACAAGACTGCAAAGCATTCAACCTACAGAATCACCCATGACAGAGGGTAACCTCTTTATAATCTTTGGTGATAACCCCGAGTCCTTCAGTTAAACCATCCAACATCCCCCTTTCTTTTAACATCCTGTTGGACACGTTGGTCTGTTCCTCTTCCTTATAGTTAGTTTTTTTTTTCTTTTGTTGCTGCCAGTTAAAGGAACTGAGCCTTAGCCTCCTGGTTCATTTTTTCTTAATATTATAATCTCTAGAAGTAGAGTTTGCTGGGCTGTGTTAGTTTTATTGCTGTTAGGATTTCCAGCTCATGATTTTGTGTTATTTTCTAATGTTGTTAAAAATCATTTACCTTACACAAGTCCTTTCTTGCCTTCCTGTTTTCCCCTCCCCGAAGAAGAAGGTAAAACGTAATGTATAGAGATGTATTACTTAGTGTATGAATAACTCCCACTCTTTATAGCTATGATGACTGTTTGTTATTGTCAATGAATGAATGAATACACTTTTTTATTTAAACAGCCTTGAAAACATGAAAGCAGTTTATAGCAGAAACAACAAAAGAAAACACAAAATCTTATAACAAATGTAAAAATCTTCAAATTCATAAACAGTGATGTAAAAAAAAGATAATTAACACTTACTTAACTTTACAATTTGTACTTAAATCTTGAAGATAAACACTACAAAGAAATATTAAACATAATTTGAACATTTAAAAAATCTTTTAATATTTATCATTCTTTTAATTATCATCTTTATGGGTAAAATATTTCATTCGACTATTGTTGTATGTATTTTTATTAAATTAAAAGGCATAAAGATGCATTTGGAATTTTGTTTTTGTTTATGTTTATGATTTCTACTTCAATCACAGATTTTCCTAAATGTAAAATATTTTTAGCTCCTTAAAATAATCAATGGTTAAAATAGTTTTTTGTTTAGCTTAAATTAATATTTTTACTTGTCTGTTTTTTATTATCTTTTGGGTATTTTTTACTTTAGTCACTAGTAAAGTTTATATGCATTAATTAATCATGAATGTAAATGTAAAATGTTTATCACTCCTTAAATATGGAATTTTAAATAAAATAATAAATGTTTATAAAGTGGAATATTTTTTTAATTTAGCTGTTTTTTATAATCTTTTTTTTTACTTTAGTCTATAATAATCTTTATATATGTTAAAATAACTAACACAACTATAACAATAACACAAATTCTCAGTGTTAAAGTGTTCATCTGGATTCCTTCATGTTTATGTTTATGTGCTTAGCAGACGCTTTTATCCAAAGCGACTTACTTTTTTTTTTTTTTTTACCTATAGGGCATGTTGTGATCTGTGGGGGAAACCGGAGTACCCGGAGAAAACCCACACATGCATGGGGAGAACATGCAACTCCACGCAGAAAGGCCGCAGCCGAGTTTCGAATCTGCGACCTTCGTGTTGCGAGGCAACGGTGCTAACCACTGCGTCACCATGCATGTGTATTAAGTTACGTCCATTTCATAAATTTAAAGGAAAAAAGTTAAAACTCAAACCAAATGTTTTATTTTAAAGAGTTCAGGCATTAAAATAACGTGTTATTTATGGCTGCATTCCATTTCTGCACCTGTAGGCCCACTCAGGGCCGTTGCTAGCTATTTTGGTGCCCTAAGCACAAAGGCTTTGTGATGCCCCCCCCCCCCCCCCCCCCAAAAGAAAAAACAACACAATAACACAGTATGTGCAAGCCCTTCGCCTTAAATTGTCTTGTATGCACAAACTGCTTACTATTTCCAAAAAGTAGGATTGATATTTACATAATATAACATACTCAACACAGGAACTCCATATTGTTATTATTAGAACTATGTAACAGATCCACATCACACAAGCACCGGTTGTTGCACATGTGTTTCTCCAATGATAACCCTTCTCCTCCTTGAATGTACTTGTTCATTGAGCCTGCATTCAAACACAAAAAGATCATTTGTCATATTCATTCTAGAATAAGATAAAAGTTTTAAATCATGGTAAAAAATACTGCAATAGATATTTATAGGTTTATATTGGCTTATAAATCACTGGCATGTGACATGACTAAACTCAAAACTATTTAACCTTTATTAAGAACTAGAGAGGCACAATATACACATTTTATACACAACTAGAAAATTCTGAATATGAAGGGAGGAGGTTAGCATGATGGACTTTTTCCTTCAAACTATACCATCAGCAGCTGATGTTCCCCTTGGCCCGTAAATGTTTATGAAATATAAATCAACATAGAGCAAATACCTAATATGAAAATAGGTTTGTCTAATTTTTCATATTAAATCTCAGTTACATAGCCTATAGGCCACATAGGCTATTTAATAATGATATAAATCATGTCCATAGTTAACTAATGATTAATCACAAACAGCAGCTTATTTAAAAATAAAATTTCTTACTTTACCTTGACGGTGTTTTTGTCCTTGCTGAATTTGTGATATTTATCTAAGTATTTGTGCGGACAAATATGATTCATTTGTTTATTTGTGTTTCAGAACAGCACAGATGTGTCATGATTCGCCCCGGCCTCCCTGACTGTGTCGCTCCTTCCATAATTAACCTTATTGTTCTCACCTGCCCTTCGTTAACCTGCCCATGTGTTCCCTGATTGTTCTGTGTATTTATACCTCCCTCTTTGTTCCTGTCGTTGTCGGATAATTGCGTTGTCTTCGTTGTGTTCGTGCCTGTGCTGCCACCATTAAATCCATTTTTATTTTTTCATCCGTGCCTGCTCTTCTGCCTCCTGAACCCTCCAACACACATAGTCTGCCATCTCCACCCTCACCTCATGACACAACCGGTGCTTGTGTGATGTGGATCTGTTACATAGTTCTAAATAATAACAATATGGAGTTCCTGTCTTGAGTATGTTATATTATGTAAATATCAATCCTACTTTTTGGAAATAATAAGCAGATTGTGCATACAAGAGAATTAAAGAGAATTTAAGGCGAAGGGCTTGCACATACTGTGTTATTGTGTTGTTTTTTCTTTGGAGGGGGGGGGGGGGGCATCACAAAGCCTTTGTGCTTAGGGCACCAAGATAGCTAGCAATGGCCCTGGCTCTCGAGCACAATGATAAACAGCAGAATCCTCAGAGATCAGAGTGTTCATCTGCAGATACACCTGATTTCTGCTGTTCTCTCTGGAGATGGAGAACCGGCCTTGGACTGACTGAGAGTAGAAGACGCTACCACTGCTGTAGATAATAGCGATCCACTCCAGTCCTTTTCCAGCTGCCTGTCTGATCCAGGCCATTCCATAGCTGCTGAGTGTGAAACCAGAACCAGTACAGGTGAGTCTGTGGGGTTCTCCAGGTCTTTTAACCACTGGTTCAGACTCAGTCAGTGTCTGACCCTCAGTACCTACAGACAGATGCTGCATTAGCTGCTGTAATCTGAAGAGTTTCTATTGATTCTAATGCTTCCTTCTTACCAGTCCAGTAAACAGACAGGATGAGTAAAACAATCCCAAGCTCAGGTCTGATCGTTGCAGCAGCCATTTGTCTCTGATCAGTCTACAGTGAGTTTGTCACTGATTTGGTCTTAAAATCTGTAACAGGTTAAGATGGAGGCAAACACACTTTGCATCAGCTCCTCCACTCACACACACACACACACACACACACACACACACACACACACACACACACACACACACACACACACAACTCATCTCACTCATTTAACAATTAATTATTTTAGATAAATTCTAAACCTGCAGCTTTGTTCTCAGGACATGCAGCCTCAGCTTGATGTTATTAAAAAAAACACAAAATGAAGATAAACATGTCTCATGTCTGCTTTTAAAAATGTCAAACATTTTTTACACAAATAAAAACAGAAACAACAAACATAAACGTTTGCTACAAGCCAACCCTGATCGTATATATATATATATATATATATATATATATATATATATATATATATATATATTCTAATTTAATTATCATTGAAAAGTTTAGAATCATAAAGTAACCCAGAGAAACAACAGATTCACTTTAAAATGTCCCTTCATAGTAAACACATTTTATCTGTTCACCTGAATCGTGACTCTCTTTTTTCACTCTTGTTTTTACTTGTCTTGTTGTTATTAAAACTTGTCTTTTATTTTAAAACTGGTCCTAGAGCGCCCTCTATGGTGGTTTTATGTAACAGTTGTTCAGACTCTGAGGCGGTTTTGATCAGCTGTTCTGATGTTTGTGTCACTGTGCTCCTGTCTGGCGCAGTAATACACAGCAGAGTCTTCAGGCTGCATGTTCTGTCCATTCAGAGTCAATGTTTTACTGGAAGAGTCTAAATCAACGCTGAACGTATCATTTAATGAATATTTGATGGTTTCATCATTACAAATCCACTCCAGTCCATTTCCTGCATGCTGTCTGATCCAGTGTGTCCTGGAGCTGGTGAGAGAATAAGAGACCTGACAGCTGATGGTCAGACGCTGACCTGGCTGCACAGTCACAGAGGCTGGCTGAGTCAGCTGTTCACACTTCACACCTGAGGAGGATCAGATTAAGAATCAGTCATTAAAATAAACAGCCAGTGTAGTTTAATCCGACTGATTCTGTCTCAGGGAGACTCACAGGATGCAGCAGCCACCAGCAGGGAACATGATGAAGATGATGATGAAGAGGATCTGACTGAGCTTCTCTTTGCACCAAGTGTTTATATTCCCCAGCAGGAAGGTTGTTTGCATAATGAGGACCACCAGCTCCTCACACAGAACAAAGTTCTCTCATATTAAACCAAACAAGCTTAATGATTTAACACATCATTAAATGATTTAGTATTAATAACTAAACAGAACTCAGAGTGGAGGATTAGAGCAGAATAAGCTGCTCTCATCTCAGTGGCTGGAGCTCAGCTGTTTGATTTCTGTTAACTGAAGAAGATGTTGAGAAGATTTATGTTAATGAAGAGTTAGAAATATTGCAGTGATGAAGATTTTATTAATCAAATGTAACACTGAATTGTCAAATAATGTTTTTTCTCCTCTTTTCAGTATCAAGTTTCATTTGATACTTTTATAACAAAAACCTGACAATAACTTTAGTTTTTTATGTTAAAATGTGCAAAGGAAACAAATACAGCAACAAATAATTCAGGAAAAGTAAAACACTATTTAAAATGTTCAGGCAGGTTTGTGTCATCATGTAGGGAAAGTTAGAAGTAAAACATTTTGAAAGATTGCTCCCATGGTCTATCTTAGTCACACCTCTGTAGTTTTTCTTTCTGTCGTTTTTTCCTATAGGTTCAGCTTTTCAGTTATTAGTCTCTTTTAGTGCGTTTCTTTCCCCACCAGTTCTTTTCTTTCTCCTTCCTCCTTATATCATTGGTTATTTATCTTGTTCTTGTCTTTAGGTTTTGTCTTTATTCTTAGGTCATGTTATTTTCCTCTCCCTGATTAGTTAATTGTTTTCACTAGGTTTCTCTCCCCACACACCTGCAGATCATCTCCCTCTCATCCTGCCCCAGTGTATTTAACACTGTCTGCATCTCAAGCAGGCCCTGTCCACTATTTCAGGTTTTGAAGGAGATAAGGGTGTTTGGGAGAATGTGTGTGTGTGTGTGTGTGTGTGTGTGTGTGTGTGTGTGTGTGTGTGTGTGTGTGTGTGTGTGTGTGTGTGTGTGTGTGTGTGTGTGTGTGTGTGTGTGTGTGTGTGTGTGTGTGTGTGTGTGTGTGTGTGTGTGTGTGTGTGTGTGTGTGTGTGTGTGTGTGTGTGTGTGTGTGTGTGTGTGTGTGTGTGTGTGTGTGTGTGTGCGCGCGCGCGCGCGCGCTATTCCAGACCACACTAGTTGGTGGCGGTAATGCACCATTCGTTGTGTGCCAACTGCCATTTAAACCCCAGAAGAAGAAGGCCCTGTCCACACGTAGTCGGGGATCTGCCAAAACGTAGATATTTTTCTACGTTTTGGCCTGCTGTCATCCACACGAAAACGGAGTTTTTTCACACGAAAACGGATCTTTTTAAAAACTCCGGCCAAAGTGAAGATCTGCATTTTCTCCGTTTTGGGTGTCTGCGTGTGGACCATCGACTTATATACTCTCTCCCTTTTGGAGCTGACGGAGAAGCATGAATCGACAAGGAGAGAACTGGCGTTCCCACTCCAGATCGCTAGGTGGCGGTGATGAATGTTAAACACCAAAGAAGACTCACAGTCATTGCGCATGCGCCGTTCTCCTTCTGCTCCCGGCTGCGGAAAAGCTGCTACGTCTCTCTGTTTGGATTTAAATGTGTTTTGTTTCTACAGACAACGTGAGTGTAACAAAATGGAGCTTTAAATGTGAGTTTGAGAGGGAGACACAACATTTAATGGATGTTTACACCTACGTCTCAAAACAAAGCCGTGCTTACTAGATCTGTTAGATATTAAAGGCGTTCACTCCGTGGTGAGTGATGGGCTTTAAGAGCTTTCACAGACATTTTGGTGTTTTCCCGTAACGATATTTTATTAAAACAATTATAAATATAAGTTTCTTGATCTTAGTTGTGAAATATTCACGTTTTTTGTAGATTTCAGGCAAAAGTATGTTGGGTGTGTTCAGTACATGAATAAGATAGCGGAGTAAAGGTGACTTGAATTAATGTGTTCTAAAATAATTTGAAACTATGATAAAGCTATGAAATGAGGAAATAAAAAACAAATGCAAAGGAAAATAGTTATAATTGTGATCGTAGGACCCTGACTGTAAATCGAAACGTGAGCTAACAGATTTAGCCCGCACCATCAGAACCTTTTAGCCTCCATCATAGTCCACTACTGCACAAGATCGAAGATGATTATAAACGGTGGAACAAACACCCTACTCCCTCTAATATGTGTCTTCTCCAATGGTGAGTATGTGCAAAGGCAGCGGCTGCTTTGCTTTTCTATCCGGAGCTGGGTTTGGTTTTGTTTGGCATGCCACTTTGTCAGTTATGTTAAAAGTTAGTCGTGCTTTGAAACGGGTTTAGTGAGTGGAAACATGTCACAAAATGCATGAAACAGCACTGCAGCAGCAGACATCACAGAAAAAGCTATGCTGATGTGTATTACAGTCGGGCCAGTCGCTGGAAGGATAGATCCAGACCGGGAGAAACAGTGTGAAATGAATGTGCATACAGGGCTGATGTTTGGAGAAGAGTTGTGTTTGTTTTGGGCAGAAGGAGGTGTGGCTCAGAGGGTCCAGTTATGTTTTTGGCAGGACTGTTGATAGTAGTTATTACCTGGGCATTCAGGAGTTATTAAGTGAGTTTATTCCTTTTGTGGTCTCACATAGAGGAATATGGGAATGAAGGCACAGGAACACCTTCATATAAAACATGAAGAGTTTATTCAGCTGATGGATGATCAGGTTCTGTCTGAAATAGTGAAGTAAAAGTGCCTGAACACTTTTCCATCACTGTTGACTCCATACCGGATGTTGCACACCTTGATCAGCTCACATTTATTCTAAGAAACGTTTCATCTGAAGGACCCTCATTGAAATAAAATGATGTTGGCATACCTGCTACAGTTATTTCAGACTCTTGGCTGCGTGGAACCAACTGGCTCCTTTAACACACGAAAAAGATCTAGCTGTTGACCTGCTGGAAGGTGATGTCCACCCAACATGTCCTCTTCTAAGGGTTTTTTATTGAATTTTGCAGCTTGAATGGTGGATGTAAGTTTCTACTTTTCATCTTTTGTAAAACAGACTCATCCAGCGTGAGTTACATGATAGTAACTGCTACAAGCAGATGGTTTAAATTTGTCATGACAATGATGGTTATTGAAAGGGTCATTTATACCATCAGATACAGAAAAACTTGCAATACCTTAAGTATACACAATATATCACCCATCCCTAGTTAAAAGTACCAGGGAACATAAAAAAATTGACAATTGTAATTTGTTTAACATCATGATATATATTCATCAACTTATATGAAAAATAATATTATAGTATTAGGATTTTTTTCCCATTTTGCCCCACCCTACATGTACCATTTTCTATTAAAATTTATTGTTCAACAGAGTGCATTATGGTCAGACATGCACTATATTTGACTTACTCTACTTACTTACTCTGTAAACGTCCATTAAAATTTTTATTTAACCTTTATTTATCCAGATGAGTGGCTTGACAGCTCATTCTCATTTACAACGACGATCTGGCCGAGAGGCAGCAACAACAAACACATAGTTAGCTTTACATCAAAGAAAAACAGGTAAGAAAAAAACATACAAGATCAAAATAAGATAAAACAGTTATACATAAGTCAAAGGACTGTTCTCATTTACAATATGTACAAGCAATCAAAACAGACTTAAAACAGTCTTTAAGCACTCAGAAGAAGGAACATTGATCAGAATATATTGATTGCAATGAATGATTGAAGGTAAATGATGGAATGTAGGTAGTGAGCTTTAGGGTGTTTCTCAATGTCAAGGCGCCTGGCTTACGAGGACACTGTCCTTCCTTGGTCAAAGAAAACTGTTAAATGGAACAGACCGCAGCTTCCACGGTGGTCACGTAACGCCACGTAACACGGGAGATAACGTTACATTTTATACTTATCAGTTTCAATATAAATATACAACAAGCCTTTTACTTTTTAAATTGTGTATATGTTTATTAAATTAAAAATATAAGTGAGTTACTACCTGCTAGCCACTGAAGCTGCAACTACTAAGCAACTAAGCAACCATAGATAACTTCTTTGGATCTAAAAAAACATTTTAAATTAGTTGACTTATTTTAAAATTTGAAAATGATCCCAGAAGTAGCTGCTGGCTTCTGATACGCTGTCCTTTTGAAAATACGGTGTGTTCTGGGAAATTTTTGACCAAGGCTAGGCTACAAGACACCTCCCATGTATCCTCGCTCAGCTAGCTAAGCGGCTAACAAACAGAGAACACACGCCTCGGTAGACCATGAACATTGGAACACGTTTCGGCAGCTAACAATGACGTATCTCCTAGGCAACAGGGGCGGGGCCAAGACATCAAGGCAAGGTTCTTTGGCTTTGAGAGCTCATTCCAGTCGTTGGAAGCAGCAAACTGGAATGAGGAGTGGCCAAAGGAGGTGCGAGCTTTGGGACTAACCACAGAGATTAAGTTACTGGAACGTAAATTGCGCTGGTTGTTGGAAGTGATGAGTAATGAGCGAAGACAAGACGGGGTTCTACTGATGATTGTTTTGTATGAATGAGTCTAGTAACTCTCCCATGCAAATAACCCCACACCCTGAGAATTCGAACTGAGCCAATCAGTACTGAGCAGCGTATGTCACACACCGCAACGCTCAGTTTCTAATAAACAACAAAGGTGCCGTTTGAAGTGGAGTTCGCCGCGGCTCTGACTACAGTCGGCATTTCCGCATTTTTTCTGATTGGTTATTTTTGAGCTGGTTAGTCTCACCTCTCACATGCCTCTCTGCCTTTGAGTAACCAGACGCACTCTGCTCAGCGCTGATTGGCTCGGTTAGAATTCTCAGGGGGTGGGATTATTTTCACGGGAGAGTTACCAGACTCATTCTCTGTGCAGAATTAAACAGAGGAGGAGTCTGGCAGACCAGGCTAAACACTCCCACCAACCGTCTCAGCGATGTGAATGCTAGTGTGGGAAAATATCTTCTAGATAAACCAAGAAATACTCAAATAATATCCGTTTCAGAGAAGGTCTAATTTTATGATATAACAGCAGCAGTTGCTTGTTTCCTCCATAGACAGCATCTACCCTCGGCTGATCAGAACCAAACCACTGGATCTTTAATCTCCTGCGTTCTTCTGCAGCTTCATGTCTTCTGCTTTGTTTCCATTGCAGCTGTTAGCTAAACATGGCTACATCAAACGAGCTACCACTTCAGGATCATCGATCAGCTGATTCACCCTGTTTACATCAATATATGGATCTGGACATCATTAATACAGGTAGTGCTACACAACCATTAGTGTGTGTGTGTGTGTGTGTGTGTGTGTGTGTGTGTGTGTGTGTGTGTGTGTGTGTGTGTGTGTGTGTGTGTGTGTGTGTGTGTGTGTGTGTGTGTGTGTGTGTGTGTGTGTGTGTGTGTTAGGGCTGTCGCGGTTGAGGAATTCCCCCTGCGGGGATTCAGGGTGGCTTAATATTGCGGTGTGCGATATTATTGCAGCCCTTTTTAATTGCAGTACTATCTAAACATAATGTTTACACATTTAAAAAAGGTTAAAAATTGCCGTGCCTTCTTTTATAACACTTTACTGAATGCAGATCAAAGGGCAGTAACAACACAGATCGCAGTAACGTTTGTTTCTCCGACAGTCGGAGTCCGACTGAACTTAAAAACAACTAAATTCAGGAGGTTAAACTTTTAAATGCAAATTTGGCTGCAGCATCTAACAAATAAGAAACAAGTCCCCATTTTGTTTAGTTGTTTAAAATAAAGCATAAAAAATTACATGTACCGGGCGCGCCGGGGGGCGGGCGCACTATCGTTTCACTACACACGAATGACGGTGATTTATAGCTCGGTCACGTCCTTGTTACCTACAAGGAAAACCAGCATGATAACTATATACGGTTTGAGAGAGGATCTGAGAGGGGTGGCAACATTTCCACCAACACTGAAAACCCTCTCAGATGGTGCGTTCGTTGCACTAACACACACGTACTTGCGTGCAACTCTGGCGAGCAAAGGGAATATCTCCCGGTTGTTGCTCCACCATGTCAGGGGGGTTTCTTTAGGGTGGATGCATTCCTCCTGCAGGTAGCGAGTGAGCTCCAGCTCGGCTCAAACTCTCTTCGGGACGGTTGCAGAAGCAGTGCTTGTCCGGGACTTCAGCAGGTCTCCGAGCGTTTATTTATTTATTTTTGCCGCTGGTGGCAGCTCTGTCTCGGCCAAGGACTCTGGCTGCGCAGCAGCTGACGTACAGAAAACCAAAGTGCTCCCAAAGGAGCAAAGTAACATTTCGTTTTGATACCAGTGCAGCCATCCTTCTCATCATGCATCATTGAGTTGAATCACGTTCAGTAATCGCGGTGGCCCGTGATGCAGCGCGGTGGGCTTCTTCATATCACGATATTTCATTTTTGCGGTTACCGCGACAGCCCTAGTTTGTGTGTGTGTGTGTGTGTGTGTGTGTGTGTTTGTGAATGAGTGAGGGAGGGAGTGAGAGGAGAAATAATACCATCCAGCATGCTGCTTCTGCTGGGGGTGTAGGGCCTGAGAAGATCACCAATGTGTGATGGTGCTTGTCCATGTAAGGCCCTAAAAACCAGAACCAGGATTTTGAAGCGAGCATGGATGTAAACTGGCAGCCAGTGGAGCTGGAAGAGGACCAGGGTGACGTGGGTCTATTTTGAGGACTTGGTCAGAAGCCGAGCACAGGCATCCTGAACCATCTATAAATAGTTCTGGTTGGTTTTGCTCAGATAAGTGAAAAGTGAGTTGCAGTAGTCCAGGTGTAAAGAGATGAAGGTGAGGATTAACAGTCTCAAGTGCAGAGCGCGACAGAATGGGACTGAGATGAAACGAGGAGCGAACAAGATAACTGACTGACATGAGAATCCAGAGTGAGAGCTGGGTTAAAGGTCACAGAGATGATTGACAGAGGGTTTAGTGTTAGAAGCAGTGCAGACACCCTTCGGCCTACATCAGCTGACAACAGACCCGTTTGTCCCCCCTTATTGGTGGACCTGGGGGAAGTGGACATATTGAAAAGGAGCAGGTGCGTATGGGTTGCGTTCGTCTCACGGTGACTGTGACAGTAGCACACACAGGCAGCTCCGGCTTATAGCAAACCGGGGAGAGGGGGTCCTATTCAGATCCTGCCATGAGAATATGGCCGACCTTAGTATTTCCTGTTTTCTTTTGTTCATAATGGTTAAGTTAAGTGTTAATGTGTATGTGGCAGACAAGTGCTCGACTTTTATGAAAAGATGAAACAAATTGCGTCCTGCATTGGTTCAATATGGGATGCAACATTTATAAAACAAATATTAGACAATTCCATATTTTACTGGATGGGTGGCAGGCATACTTCTATTTAACCAGAAGAGTTTTTATTTAGCTTGATGGCTCCAGTAAACAGACCCTAGCCCCATGGGGAAATGAAGCCACGAATCATGACTGTTCACTGGGGTAAACCATCGACATATAAAAATATGGACATAGCTCGCCCATTGTTCCGTGGGGGGCAGGTTGAGGCCAAAAATGGGAGGTTCCCACCACTGATTTTGTGACCGTGTCACACGTCTCGTCACGCCCAGACAATCTAAAAATGGGAAAAGAGGTGGAGCTGAGGGTCGGGCTGCTACATTTGGAACAGGGTTAGAACAAATGAACCGGTGTAGCTACTAGCTAACCTAAGAAACTAAGAAGGGCTCTGGGGTAACTCATCCGCACGGCTGACTGGCTCCCATGCGAGGCTGTAGTCATGCTGGTCGCCGGCGGGATCTAATATGGACTGGGACTGTTAAATTACAAGTGGAGCCTCAGGTCGTTGTCATCGTAGCTGGGTGCTGTCGCCTTTTAGCTCATGCTCCACGTTTGGAGATCAGCCAGACATTAGCTACATGCTAATCCAAACCCAACAGAGTTTTTCCGGGTGTTTTTAGCAATAAAAACACGATAGAGCGACTCCAAAGTGAAGGCACCTCAAGCCTGCTTAGTAACAAAATCATAACTAGGTAAAGCCGGGCGTACACTGTGCGACTTTTTCACTTTTTTGAGCCGATTTTCCAGTCGTGCGAGAAGCCACGAGATCGGGGCGAGTTTTGCGCCGAGCGGTCGTGTAGTGTACAGGGGGTTACGAGAGGCGATTAACACCACGTGACCAGCCGCCGATCAGCAGTCGTGAGGTCGCACGGGCTTCTGGTGTGTTTAATATTTCGCTCGTCCCTCGTGAGGGTATCGCACTGTTGAAGCGGCGCTGCGAGCAGCTGCGACCCAAAAAAGTATCAGAACCGCTCACGGCGCATGCATGCATCAACACCGCTCGCCCGCTATTTCCCTAATAACACACGCTGTTCGTTTTTGTTTCTACACGTTTTTTTTACTCACAAAGATTGTCAAGAGAGCGTGTTTGTCGTGTTCATGTCAAATTAAACTGATCACAAAACACAGATTCACTTTCTTTATTTCGTTTTCCTCATCCAACCCCCATACATCCCTGTGTGTCCTCCTGCAGCACTCCCGAAGGACAACAGGCAAGACAAAAAAGTCTGACGTGTTGAGTAAAAACGGCTATTTTTAGCACATTTTTAGGGCCGACGTGTTGCTACCAGACGTACAGTGTGAGCAGTCAGGTCGCATGCGAGAACTGGGTCGTACAGTGTGAGCACATGACTCGTGAGATCTACTCTGCGAGGAAGTCGTACAGTTTGAGCTGAAGCTGAACGCTGCGAGTGAAAAAGTCGCACAGTGTACGCCCGGCTTGGCTTTAGCTGACCGAGGATTTCGGGCTTCGCTGGTCCACCGCGGTCAAATTTCTGTGAGTCCTTTGTTGTTGACTCAGTTACTGGCAGGGCTGAAACGATTACTCAAATAATTCAATTACATCGATTAAAAAAAATGGTCGACTTGTTCTACTACTGCAGCTCCAACTGATCATACAGTTGACAAATTGACAAATGCAAAAGGGATGACAACACCCAAAGAAAACCCCAAATAGTTTCCAGAGTGTTGGAGTAATCCTAACTAAAGCCGATGGACAAGATCGCTAGCTTAGTGCAAAGCTAATGTCATGCTAAGCTAACGTTGCGCTAAGCTAGAGGTTCACAACAGCACTACGTCTCTCCAGCACAAAGTATCCAGGTTTTAGGCATCAGCTACGGACCTAAGACAAGGTGTGTGCTTTAGAGCAGTGGTTCCTAACCTGGGGGTCCCAACCCCCACAAGGGGGCACTAAAGCCTCTCAGTGGGTCGCCAGGACCTCTCCACTTTAAGGGGTTAAAACTTCATTTATTACTTGTTTATAGCCTACATTTTGCTCAAAGTTTTTTTCCTGAGTGAAAAGTTTACTGATATTAAGACAGGAAATAATTAGTACAGAAAAAATAACACACTTTTAAGAACATTTTGCTCAGCTCACTGTTTTATTTTCAAGTGTCAAAAGTTCATTAAAGATAGGACTGGTTGATTAATCACAGCCTTTACAGTAAATAATCTAGTATAAACAGTAATATACACATTTAAGTACATTTTGCTCAGTCTATTTTTTATGTGTCAAACATTTATTGAAAGGATTGATTGATTTATCAGTGTTTACAAGAAACAATGTGTTCAGAAAAGTAATACAAACTGTCAAGCACATTATGCTCTGTTTGGTTTTGTTAATGACTTTGTTCTGTACTGGAGCCTACTATTACTGTTATCTATTGAATCAAAGCATATTAAAATATGCTTGAACAATTTTATCATTTCTTAATACTGTTTGTACTGGAAGAGAGAATGGGAGGGGGTCGTCAGAAATTATACTGGTAAAAAAGGGGTCCCTTGGGAAAAAGGTTGGGAACCACTGCTTTAGAGTTTCAATTAAAATAAGCTGAGTATCGTCAGTGTGCTAACTGAGACTGAGAAATGTTTAGCTGCTACCCCTAAAAGCCAACAAGTGTTTTTTTTTCTCTGTGTTTTATTGCAAGTCATAAGAATTATACTAAAATGTTTGAAGAAGATATTATCTTTTATATAGCGCCTCTCTACATAAAAGTCTCTAAGCACTGCTTTGCTTGTCAGCTTTGGTTTTGCATGCATGTTTTTGATTTTCAGTTATTTTATTTATAACATTGCAGTTTTATCTTTACTGCAAATTAGGAAAAGCATGTATAAATGTTTGAGTTTATTAATGTTATTGTTAGATAAGCAATCATAGTTGTTGTGTTGTGTCCATTTTTAACATGGGAGTCAATGAGAATTTGCTCACTCATGGTGCCAGCCCCTAGTGGATGAGCGTGGAACAGCAATTTTAGCCACTTGGCGTCAAAAATGCAGACAATAATGGCCCCTTGGAGTAAACCCAAGTCAATTTCACCTACCTTAGATGAGTTACACTCAGTTACTGGCTAGTGGATGACTAGTTACTCTTTGTGTAAAACACAAAAAAGCAACTGGACCGGTTGAACCTTATTGTTACGGCCGCCGCCTGTCCATCCAAGGGGCGGGAGTTCGGCACTGCAGACAGTGTGTGTCTGCTGCACTTCGCCCCATTGGGATTCAGCACCATGGACAGCGGGACACCGAGGATGTGCTTTGACCCCTCCTCCCTCCTGGATGCAGACGGTGCAGCTGCACTGCTTTTCCCTGATGACAGTTGGTGGTGGTGCTCCTTTAAAAAATTCCGGGTCACATGGAAGTAATGTGTTTTGTCTTATGGATGGGATGTTGGAGTATGTTACATCCCCGACATGTGTTGGTAAAAATGTGAAGGATGGGGGTAACATTAAGAACTGGCGGAGGAGTTTAAAATGGGTTTATTTGTAACAAAAAGGTATTAAAACACAAGCAAACAGATCTCTCTACAAAGGTTAACATTACACAGCCAAATTATCAACTATAAAACACCTGGTTAAAACTTATATTAAAAGTTTAACCGAGCAGAAGATGTTTTAAAATCCCAAAGTTGATAAAAAGTCCCAAACAATTTACTGATTAAAACACCTGGTAAAATCTTATTTTAAAAGCTTGACCACATGAAGGTTTTTCAAAACCAAAGTCAGTAAAATTGCACCAAACACAGTTAACCTTTAAAAAACTTATCACCAAGAGTTAAAAACTACCACAGTTTAAAACTCCAACGAATTCAAACGAATGCAACCAAAAAGGGGTTAAAACCAAACAAAACCCAGGAGGACAGCAGAACCCCTGCACTGCTGCCTCCCAGACTGCTGAAGGCACAGCCCTTTTATGCAGGTGTTTGCTCATCATGATGATTCCTCGCAGCTGTGCTCCTCAGCAGCCCGGGAGAGAGGAGGAGGAGGGGCGGTGTGAGGCTGATTCACCAGGGCTTGGTGATCCTGGCTGCTTCTTCCCACAGGCCAGCCTGGCATCCGTAACAGAGTACAAAAGGGTTAAAATGCCAAGGTCTGAGGTGTTCAGGGGGCTCAGTTCTGTACTTTTGTCCAGTAATGGATATTTTTATATCATACATGTGTGATGTGACTTGTGATTATTGCAGCCTACATCTCCACAGTCCAGACAGATACCATTTTTCAGGTAGCCTTCATTCCTAGCTAGGAAGTAAGTTATGTCTGCCAATTCCAGGGAAGGAGGAGGATGGGCTGAGGGGGCAGTTCTTATACTTTTGTCAACATGTGTGTCTGTGTCTTGCTGGACTATAAAGTTGTATTTATGCTTTTGTTCTGGGCTCATTCTGTGACCCTCATAGGGTGAAACCTGAATGCACTTTATGCCTTCAGTAATGAATAACATGGAAAGGCAGACATTGTCTTTATTTTGTGTCTCATCAGTTCAGGTGACTGATTACCACAAAGATCCGCAGATCACTTTGTGGCAATAATATAGTTACCGTAAATCCTCTAATACAGGCTGGCATTCAATTAAAGGCCGGGTCTCCAATTTTGGCCGGTGTCAGAGTCAGTGGAGGTAAATAATGGCCGGTCTCTTATTGTGGCCGGGTGGAATGTGGTAACAAGCAAGTATGAGCGTCCCAGCGGCAGGGTTATAGTCCCCAAATCAACCAGCAGGAGGCAGTAGAGGTTCACGCAGACCTTTATTAGACTTTTTCTTCAACGCTTTGTAATGCTACAGACACGATCCTCTATCATGCTCCTACCACGCAGAGTCACGGTGTCAGTTAACCATGCTAATTCAACCCACTCCACAGAACACACATCACCTTCCCTGTGGCTTACATAACACTCACACAACACGCAAATCAGCACATAGGAACTAGCAGAACGATAGGAAACACATATAACACAATACCCAGAATGCACCTGGCTTACAACCCCAGCCAGGTCATTACACTATCAAGTTCAAAGAGAACGTGCTGATTATGCTGCAGAACACTCTGGAGAGCAGCAGTAGGGGGTGTATGAACTAGTCAACTTCACTATAGTGACTTTTTACGCCTGTCGTCGACTAGTCGCTGTCACGTGATAATGACCGGCAAGATGCAGCCCTCGGAAAAGACAGCAGCCTGCTGTCAGCAGGTGACAAGCTCCTGCGCTCGGGGGGTGGGGGGGGAACGCGCTGTGCCAGACCGTAGGTACTGACACGCGATCGTTCATGTCGGTTCATTTCCTTCAATGTTTTCTGTCTTTTATTTGCGCCTGAAGTGTATCGCTGCTGTGGAGCGGGGCGCATCAACTTGTCCTCCGACGCACAGATCACTGATGCGGCCGGCAAGCAGGGAGCGCTCCGCTGTTTTTGCGGTCGGTAGATCTGCCTCCTGAGCACGGCCACAGTAACAATCAGGTGTCGGCACCTCAAAAACTAATTTAACACGCAACCGTTCATGTCAGTTCATTTCCTTTAATGTTTTCTGTCTTTTATTTGCGCCTGATGCGTTTGCTGCATGCTGTGGAGCGGGGCGCTGCGCGCATCACCTTGTCCTCCGACGCACTGATCACTGATACGGCCGCCAAACAGCGAGCGCTCCGCTGTTTTAGCGGTCGGTAGATCTTTTAGAACTGCAGTTCAAAGGTAACTCATGAGGTGAATATATATGAACCCAGGTAGCAGTTTTTCTTTAGGATTGAGAGGAGATGCAGGAAGATAATAAACAGACAGGACAGAAAAATAGTCAAATAAAAACAAGTTAGTTTTTGTACCTGGTGGTTGCAACAAACAGACACCATTGAAGGTAATCAGAAGTGAGGAACAGAAAATGAAATAAGTATTTTTAATGTTTAGAGCAGCAGGAACTCCGAGAGGCTGCAGGCGCATCAGTGAGTTTGCAGCCGCTGCGCAGGGGGAGGGGGGAGAGGGCTGAAGCAGAAACTACCGTTGTTAAAAGAAATGTGTTTAACTTTGAAAATGTGGGCGCAATTTTAATTGTCAAAAACTCCTGCGAACCATTAGTTCATTTTGCTCAAATAGAAATAGAGGCCTGCCTCTAATACTGGCCCTCCTTCCAATAAAGGCCTGGAGCTTGATGAGCTTGAGTCAAGAGGAGGAGTTCACGCAACGTCTTTGCGGGCCTGCCGGAGAGCTCCGCAAGGACGGACGGAGTCGAGCTCTCTTTTCTAAACATCCGTCAGTCGAGATGGACAGTGCAAGCTTGTGATTGGTCGGGACGTCGCTGTCATCTCCACCGCCGCCATCGCGCCCTCAAAAACATAAAGAGAGCCGAGGATAACTAGCGGCAGACACGGAGCAGCTTGAAGAACACCTCGCGAAAAAACTCTAAAAACATGAACGTTTAATTCCCCATGACTGGAGGAGTGAAAAGATGCGCAGCAAGCATTTTATTTGTGGACGGAAATGACAGGACACGTGGGTTTAGAGGTGGCGAGCGCATGAAAAGGTGGAGGAGGATGAGAGACAAATTTGTCTGTGTTAAAAAGTCTCTTATATAAAAAAACACAATGTAAACACACTGTCTTGGACCGATACATGACAGGGTACCTCAGAACAGCGCTACGCCCTCTGTTGTCCTGCCGGGGAATTGCTTTGCAACACTCCCCAGGAAACGGAGAAGTATGAGAGCAAAACGCTTCCGTCAATCTGTGCGTTTCTGTCCCTTGCGGAGCTGACGGAGAAGCATCAATCAGGCTTCACTGAAAGTAACCAACGACCTCTTGATTGCTTCTGACTCTGGTTCCCTCACCATTGTCCTCCTCCTTGACCTCAACTCAGCTTTCGATACCATCGATCATGCCATCCTCCTTAACCGTGTTCAATCATTTATTGGTATTACTGGCTCAGCACTCAACTGGTTCACTTCTTACCTCTCCGACCGCCACCACTATATCTCTGTCAACAACTGCACCTCACACACTGCCCCTGTCACCCACAGTGTTCCCCAGGGCTCTGTGCTGGGGCCACTCCTCTTCATCCTGTACATGCTCCCCCTTGGTCATATCATACGCCAACACGGTCTTCACTTTCATTGCTACGCTGAAGACACACAACTCTACATCTCCAGCAAATCAATCACCCCAGCCATTCTTTCCACCAAGGGCGTAGGAACGGGGGGGGGGGGGGGGGGGGGGGGGGTCCCCTTCAATATTGGACAAACGCGCATTTGTCGTCGTCCCTCCCCCCTCCCACCTCCACCCCCCACCCCCACCCACCCACCCACACACACACACACACACGCACAATAACATGGAGAAGAAAAAAAATTGATTTTAAATTATTTGACTCACGAGCTTTATTTTGAAAGACACTGCTGACTTCTAACCGACACAGCCCCTCCCCTCAGGGAGTTAGCCAGGCTGGCTGAGTGAAGCGGGAGTCTGAGCCAGGACGACAGCAGCTCAGCGAGTTTTTCTCATGGGCAAAAAAAGAAAGAAAGCAAATGTGAGTTGGTAATAATTTAGTCCAAGAGGATAATTGTATTTCTGGTCAAACGTTAGACTGGCTGACTAACGTAAACATCTTGCTAGTTAGCATTAAACATTAAACAACACTACTAGTCAACAAAAAATTGCGAATTTGACAGTAACAGACAAAAACCATTTGACACGAAATAAATAAAAAAAGTAGAATCTCCACATAAAATGGAGTTTGTAAGTGTGATTGTTGCTTGCTTGTGACATTCTATTCACATTTTATTTTGAAACCTTATTCTTGTCACTTTTTTCATATAAGAGACCAGAGGAAGTTCAGCAGGAAAATGATGAAGGTGAGACAGGCAGTGGCAGACCTGCTGTGGGTGAGACAGGGAGCACCAGACCTGCTGAGGTGCAGGTTGGTGCTACAATGAAGAGTGAGATTTTAGATGGTTGATGATGAGCGGAAGATTCGAGCATGATAACAAGTGAACACGACTAAATAATACTATAACAACCATGATTTTATCATTGCACTAGTCCTCCAACAGTAGTGTCCACTGTTTTTACATTAGAGATCAGAAGAAGTTCAGCAGGAACCAGTTGAGGGTGAGACAGGGAGAACCAGACCTGCTGAGGGTGAGACAGGGAGCACCAGACCTGCTGAGGGTGAGACAGGGAGCACCAGACCTGCTGAGGGTGAGACAGGGAGAACCAGACCTGCTGAGGGTGAGACAGGGAGAGCCAGACCTGCTGAGGGTGAGACAGGGAGAGCCAGACCTGCTGAGGGTGAGACAGGGAGAACCAGACCTGCTGAGGGTGAGACAGGGAGAGCCAGACCTGCTGAGGTGCTACAGTGAAGAGTGAGATCATTTTAGGTTGCTGATGAGAGGAAGATTTGAATGTAACAATAAGTGAACAGTTAAATGTATTTAATCCCATAACAAGCAGAGCTGGGCAGTACGGCTTAAGAATAAAATAAATGCTTCCTTCCTTAGAAATATTAGAAAAATAAGTGTTAAACTCTGCATTCTGGTGCTTTTAGACTGCAATTTTGGCCACTGTTTTTTCTTTTGTCCATCTGAAAATTAACGTAGTTCCAGCTGTTGTTGTGAGTGAATTATTTCTTGTTTCATTCTGTCAGAAGCAAACAGATTTTTCTGATTGTTGGTCAGCATTGTTGGCCGATGTAGTTTAAAATATTCTGATGAGAGTCAGATCAATTCAGACTGAATATTCACAACTTTAGTCTTGTATTAAATCTGTTTACACATCTCTACCCTTATGAATAAGATTATATATCCTACATTCATATTATTAAATAAAAATAAAACAGTACTGAAACATAAACAGCTTTTTTATCATTAAAATGTCCACGTTGGCCGGAAATCACCTGGATCTGGCTAATGGGGAGCCTAAGTCTCCTCCCCTTCTGGCTGGCTCATGGGTCCCCGATTAAAAAAAAAACAGAATGTTAGTGAACTGGGCTATAAAAGTTATTTTCTTGTCTTTCTGGGCTTTGCCTTACGCCCTGAGTCACATCTGTCAAGCTTTTCTAATCCTAGAGTTTCACCGTCTATCAGATTTTCTATCAGAAGCTAATGCAGGAGATAGCGGTAGGAGACTATTCTCTTATGTTTCTCATCCCGGCTTACACTCCCCTCAGGAAACAAACAAAGCCCACAACACACACCATCACCACGTTACCTGCTGAAGCCCTCCCTCAGCTACAGGACTGCTTTGCCTGCACAGACTGGAGAGTGTTTGAACAACAGGACCTGGAGCAGAGCCGGTGCTATCCTACATCAGAACCTGTGTAGAAAATGTCACAGTGACCAAACAGATTCAGATCTTCCCAAATAGGAAACCCTGGATGACATCAGAGGTTCAGGCTCTAATCAGAGCCCGCAATGTTGCCTTCAAGTCAGGTAACAGCAACTTGTACCGCATAGCCAGAACTAGTCTGAGGAAGGGCATTCGCCAGGCAAAGAGAGTCTACAGGAGGAAAATAGAAGACCTCTTTCATAACAACAATCCCTGGAAGATGTGGAAGGGGATTCAGACTCTGACCAACTACAGAGGCCACACTCTGTCCAACACTGGCAGCAGCAGAACACAGGCAGAGGAGCTAAACAACTTCTTTGCTCGTTTTGAAACTACTGCCCACCCACTTTTGCAACACCCCCCCCCCCACCACCACCACCACCACCACCACAACATGAGAAACCCCACTCCTCCCTCTCTCATCCTCCAGGAACATGAGGTGAGAAGAACATTGAGAGCAGTAAACCCCAGGAAAGCTGCCGGACCAGACGGCATACCAGGGATTGTGGTCAAGGAGTGTGCCAGTGAGCTGGCAGGTATCCTCACCAAGTTGTTTAACCTCTCCCTGTCTCATGCTTCAGTCCCAAGCTGCCTCAAGTCTGCAACAATTATTCCCATCCCCAAAAAATCTTCTATAGACAGCTTGAATGACTATCGTCCGGTTGCCCTCACACCTGCAATCACAAAGTGTCTGGAGCGACTTATCTCCAATCACATCCAAGCCTGTCTCCCCACCACCTTCGACAACCTTCAGTTTTCCTACCGGGGAAACAGATCAACAGAGGATGCCATCGCCCTGACGCTGCACACAACACTGAGCCACCTAGAGACCAGAGGAAGCTACGTCAGGATGCTCTTTGTTGACTTCAGTTCAGCTTTCAATACCATCATCCCAGACATTCTTATCTC
This sequence comes from Nothobranchius furzeri, assembly GCF_043380555.1. Lineage (NCBI taxonomy): Eukaryota > Metazoa > Chordata > Actinopteri > Cyprinodontiformes > Nothobranchiidae > Nothobranchius > Nothobranchius furzeri. The sequence continues at coordinate 51,899,892 of NC_091752.1, forward strand.
AAAACTGCTAAGCCTTCATATCCTTCCCTCTACCTGCCACTGGATAAAAGACTTTCTCACAAATCAACCACAGCATGTTAAACTTGGCTCCCATCTCTCCTCCTCCATCCTGCTCAGTACTGGCTCTCCTCAGGGCTGTGTGCTGAGCCCCCTACTGTACACTCTGTACACATCGGACTGTACCGCATCCCACCCATCCACTGCCATCTTTAAGTTTGCTGACGACACCACTGTGGTCGGCCTCATCACAGACGGAGATGAGGCAGCTTACCGGGCAGAGGTTAGTAATCTGTCAAGGTGGTGCTCAGATAACAACCTCACTCTAAATATACAAAAAACAAAAGAGCTTATTCTGGATTTCAGAAGACACAGTCACACACACGCCCCTCTCCTCATAAATGGAGAGCGTGTGGACCGTGTCCCCTCCATCAGGCTCCTTGGCACCATCATCTTTGCTGACCTGTCCTGGTCTGCCAACACCAGAGCTCTGGTTAAAAAGGCTCAGCAGCGGCTGCACTTTCTCCGGGTCTTGAGAAGGTGTGGCCTGGATCAGAAACTGCTGCTGGCTTTCTACCATTGCTCCGTGGAGAGCACCTTCACCTACTCTCTTGAGTGTGTGGTATGCAGGCTCCACTGCTGAGGACAGGAAGGCTGTTCAGAGGACAATAAACACTGCCCAGAAGATTACTGGCTGCACCCTGCCATCCCTGGAGGCCATCTCCAGAACCCGCTGCCTGAAGAGAACCGCTGCTATCCTCCGTGACACCACCCACCTTGCCCACTGCCTGTTTGAACTGTTGCCCTTAAGCCGGGCGTACACTGTGCGACTTTTTCACTCGCAGCGTTCAGCTTCAGCTCAAACTGTACGACTTCCTCACAGAGCAGATCTCACGAGTCATGCGCTCACACTGTACGACCCAGTTCTCGCATGCGACCTGACTGCTCACACTGTACGTCTGGTAGCAACACGTCGGCCCTAAAAATGTGCTAAAAATAGCAGTTTTTACTCAACACGTCAGACTTTTTTGTCTTGTCTTGCCTGTTGTCCTTCGGGAGTGCTGCAGGAGGACACACAGGGATGTATGGGGGTTGGATGAGGAAAACGAAAGAGTAAATCTGTGTTTTGCGATCAGTTTAATTTGACATGAACACGACAAACAGGCTTTCTTGACAATCTTTGTGAGTAAAAAAAAGTGTAGAAACAAAAACAAACAGCGTGTGTTATTAGGGAAATAGCGAGCGACCGGCGTTGATGCAGGATTGCGCGCACATGCGCCGTGAGCGGTTCTGGTACTTTTTGGATCGTAGCTGCTAGCAGCGCTGCTTCAACAGTGCGATACCCTCACGAGGGACGAGCAAAATATTAAACACACCAGAAGTCCCTGCGAACTCACGACTGCTGATCGGCAGCTGGTCACGTGGTGTTAATCGCCTCTCGTAACCCCCTGTACACTACACGACTGCTCGGTGCAAAACTCGCCCCGATGTCGTGGATTCTCGCACGACTGGAAAATCGGCTCAAAAAAGTGAAAAAGTCGCACAGTGTACGCCCGTCTTTAGGGCGCCGCTTCAGGTCAGTTAAATCACACACCACCAGACTTTCCAACAGCTTCTTCCCTTGGGCCATCAGAACATTCAACACAACAGCACCATTCAACCCCCCACATCCCCATCAGTAATGTGGACTAAACTGTTTTAAATCCTTTTAAATTATTGTTTTAGCAGATCTGAATCACTGGTTGTACTTTCTTGTTGTTTGCTAAATGTTTTTAAATTGTTTTTAGTCCTTCATGGTTTTTGACATTTATTGCCATTTATTGTCTTGTGCACTGTTGATGGCGGACCATCTGTAATTTAATTGCCATGAGCAATTAGAATAAATTCTATTCTATTCTAGACTATGTTCATGTTCAGCCTGCATGAAACACTCAGTGACACGTTAGAATCAGAAATAATCATTAAATGTATTTTTTTCAGTGAGGTTGACCTATGTATTGACCTACAACAGATTTGTTAGATTTCCAACATGTGCCCCCCCCCCCCCCCCCCCCCCCCCCCCCCAATATTAAACTCGTTCCTATGCCCTTGCTTTCCACGATCTCAGGATGCCTCTCTGACATAAAACATTGGATGGACTCCGACTTCCTCAAATTGAACTGCTCCAAAACAGAACTCATTATAACTGGTCCCAAATCTTTCCTACCCTCAGTTCAAAATATTTCTCTACAAATTGACGGTCTTACAGTGACTCCCTCCTCTACAGTCCGTAAACTCTGTCATCTTCGACTCCCCCCTTTCCTTCAAGTTCCACATCAACAACATCCACAGGGTATCGTGCTTCCACCTCCGCAACATTGCCTGTCTCCGTCCATCCCTCACTGACTCCACTGCCTAAACATTCATCTTTGCCTTCATAACCTCTAGACTGGACTATTGTAACAGCATTCTTTACGGACTTCCTTCCTCAGCCCTACAAAAACTTCAATACATCCAAAACTCAGCAGCACATTTACTCACCCACACTCGCTCCAGGGACCACATAACTCCAGTACTCAAACAACTTCACTGGCTCCCAGTTCCATACCAGATCCATTACAAATTGCTCTTCATCACTTACAAATGCCTCAATAACCTTGCACCATCCTATCTGACGGAACTTCTTCACTGCCATTCTCCTTCCCGGCAAATCCGTTCTGCTGACTCCAACCTCCTTTCCCCTTTAAAACAAAACAGCACACCATGGGGATCGAGCCTTTGCAGCCGCTGCCCCCATACTTTGAAACTCTCTCCCACTAATTATCAGGAATGCCGTCTCTTTCTACTTTCAAGTCACCGCTTAAAACCCACTTCTTTAAATTGACCTTCTCTTAGGATCAACCCAGCATCCCCCAGTCTGTTTACTATGTTTCATTTTGTATTATTATGTGTTTATTGCATTTTTTGTGAAGCATCTTTGAGTGACCTAAAAAGCGCTATATAAGTTTGATGTAATATCATTGTTATTAGTTTTGATAGTGTCGTGTGCCATTTATGAAATTTCCTTAGTTTTGAAGAAGGCATTTTGAGTTAGCTATTTGTACATTTGATACGTTGTGTTTATTAACAGCGCCGCCTCTTCCCAGGAACATATCCCAAGGAAAATAAAGCCTTTGTTTAATTTGAACATCCTGCACACGTCTACTTTATGTTTGTTTATGTATTTAGCAGACGCTTTTGTCCAAAGCAACTTACAAGTGATAATCGGCATGTTGCCCTTGAAGCTAACAACAATTACAACAACAACAACAACCAATTTCCAGTCAGTCGTAGGTGGCAGTGAGGCAGCATGAAGAATCATGGAGTGGTGGGGACAAGGAGTGGACAGTAGAGAGGGGGGTGGATGCAGGGAGGGTGCTAGTTTAGAAGATGCTCTCTGAAGAGCAGGGTCTTCAGGAGTTTCTTGAAAGTCGAAAAGGAAGCCCCTGTTCTTGTAGTTCTTGGTAGGTCATTCCACATTTGTGGAACGATGCATGAGAAAAGTCTGGATTGTCCTGAGCGTGGTGTAGGCACTGCTAGCCGACGATCCTGTGATGACCGGATCAGCCGGGCCGAGACGTACGCCTTTGCAAGAGGATTCAGGTAGATGGGAGCCGTACCATCTCGGACTTTGTATGCTAGTGTTAGCAATTTGAATTTGATGCATGCTGCTAGCGGTAGCCAATGGAGCTCAATGAACAGAGGGTTGCACCCTCTTCACATTTTAACATCTGGGCTTAACAGTCACAAAGTGGCCAGAGAGTGTTAACTAAACAAATACAAATTAAAGTGCAAAAAATAGTAACACAACATACCATACCTTTGTTAATTTATATAGCACATTTAAACATAGCATGGCAGCTAACCAAAGTGCTGTACATGGAAGAAGCAAGATGCTCAGATGGAACAAAAACTTCATTTTCTTATTAGGCAAAAATTTGCATTAAAAAAAGAAAAATAACAATATGACTAAACAACGATAAAATACATCATAGATGTAAAGGTACTAAAAAACAGCTGCAAAATTGTTAAAGAAAACAACTAAGAAACACTTTATAAATCGACAATATACAACGACTAAAACAGAATGTCATGTCTGTTAAACAGACTGAATGCAACCAAAAAGATCAAAACTAAGCTAAAAAACACATAGGAATCATTTAGAATTAAAAGACTGGGTCACCCACCAAAGCTAAAATATATGTGTGTCATCAGAGAAGATTTGAACCTGCTGGGACAGCAGATGAAACATCACAGTCCCCTGTGATTTGTATCGGACCTTTGGGAGGCACCGAAGCAGGTGATCAGCTGACTGTAGGGGTCGGGATGGAACATAAGGAATAAGCAGCTTGGCTATAGGTAAGAGGATGCTGGTAGCCTGGCCTCCCAGACTCGTCCTCTGTTTAATTCTGCACAGAGAAAGCATCTGGTAACTCACAGGCAGAGAGGCACATGAGGGGCGGGACTAAGCTGCTCAAAAATAACCAATCAGAAATAAGACGGAAAAGCCGACTACCGCGCGGCGCTGTAGTAAAAATGGCATCTGGCAACAGCGCAAACATCTTTCTTTAGAAGAAAGGCTTTTGGCACCTTCTCCTTGTTGTGGTTTTAAAGACGTGTTCAAGTCATTTAGAACAAAGGAAAGAGCCGCAGTTATTTCCACTTCAGTCGGCATAATTATAAGAAACTTGGCGTTATGGTGTGTGACGTACGCTACTCAGCGCTGATTGGCTCGGCTAGAATTCTCACGGGGTGGGGTTATTTGAATAGGAGAGTTCCCAGACCCTTTGTCTGTGCAGAATTAAACAGTGGAGGAGTCTGGCAGGCCAGCCAGGCTAGGATGCTGGACCATTCAAAGGTTTATCGGCGAAGGTTATTACTTAAAACTGAGGATGGATTTTAACCTTGTAATGCCGCAAGGTTGAAAAAAAACAAGACCTCATAAACATTGTCATTGAAATTTGAAGTCTTCAAGAAGTTCGAGTCTAGTTTAACCCCCAGTCTGGTTGCACACAGTTTGAGGCTTAGTGAAGGGAGTGAGGGAACAACAGGAGAGTTTCATATTTGTGGGCTTAAAAAGTGTAGCGTCAGTCTTGCTATCGTTTAACCACAGAAAATGTGAGGCAAGCCAGGTTTTTACCTCAGACACATTCAGAGAGCCAAGATGTTGAGCTCTGTTTATTTAGTGCCAAATAAATGTGACAAGACGGAGCAGACACACGCACATGCACGTGCACACATAAATACAACATATATGGTAGTGTTTTTGTGGCTGCATACTTTGAGATTTCTTAGTAGATATTCCATTTCGTAACAGGTAAACTTTATTGTCTTTATCTGAGTGAATTTATAATTAATTAAACAGATGAACTAGTAGTAGCATATCCTATGACAAAGAAAGTAGAATTATCCATTTTTATGGTATTCTGTGTGAAATAAATACTTTAAAGGAATGTTTCAGGTTATCAACGTATGAGAAAAATCTGATTCATTCTAGTAAACCTACAATTTTTTTTTAAATCGCTGTATTTTTCACCGCACATGAAAAAGTCATTAAATTCTAAATGTATTTCATGTTTTTGGGGTCAGTTCAGATCTCACCAGCTTAAAGCAGTAATACGATTTTATATGTGTGAATATAAAGTTACATCGGTTGGTAATTCACACCATTTGGTTCTGTGTCTCCTACAGATATCCTACAGATGGTGCTGGTTAAAGAAGAACCTCCTGATGAACAGAGTGCTAACCTGGACCTGCAAGACCCAGACCACCTTCAGATAAAGGAGGAACAGGAAGAACTCTGGACCAGTCTGCAGGGAGAGCCGTTCCATTTGAAGGAGGAGGAGACTGATGCTGCCAGGTTTTCCTTCACTACAGTTTATATAAAGAGCGAGGATGATGAAGAGAAACCTGTGTTCTCACAACTTCATCACCAGCAAACACAAGACAGAGATGTTCCAACCAGCAGCTCAGCTAACCAGATGGCTGCAGAAACTAGCAGGAACCCAGATCTGAACCATCATCAACAGACATCTGATTCCTCAGAGACTGAAGATAGTGGAGATGAAGACACTGAGCTGTCAGACTCTGGGCCGGAAACTGGAGAAGTAAACAATGACTGGAATGAGAGGAGGTCTTCTGCATCAGATGTTAAGACTGTCAACAAATCCTTTAGCTGCCCTGAGTGTGGTAAACAATTTCTCCATGAGTGGTCCCTCCAGAAACATATGAGAGTGACAGGTCATTCAGCAAAAAGGTCTTCAGACTACTTGGTTAATACGAAAAGTGTTAGCCACGAGCAACATGTAGACTCATGCAGGAAAGTCCAGACACAACTAAAATCATTTAGTTGTGATGACTGTGAGAAAAGATTTAGCAGAATATCAAGTTTAAACATACACATGAGAGTCCACACAGGACAAATATCCTTTGTCTGTGAGGTCTGTGGACAAAGGTTCAGACATAAGACAAATTTAAACAGACACAAGATAGTCCACACAGGACTGAAATTGTTTGCCTGTGAGGTCTGTGGACAGAGATTTAGCCAAAAGGCAAATTTAAACATTCACATGAGAGTCCATACAGGACAGAAACCTTATGTATGTGAGCTCTGTGGACAAAGATTTAGTCAAAAGTGTAGTTTAATCAGTCACGTGAATGTCCACACAGGACAGAAACCTTTTGTTTGTGAGATCTGTGGACAAAGATTTAGCCAGAAGACACATTTAAACAGCCACGTGAGAGTCCACACAGGACAGAAACCTTTTGCTTGTGAGCTCTGTGGACAAAGATTTAGCCAAAAGTCACATTTAAACAGCCACATGAGAGTCCACACAGGACAGAAACCTTTTGCTTGTGAGCTCTGTGGCCAAAACTTTTGCGATAAGTCAACTTTAAACAGACATACAAGAGTACACACAGGACAGAGACCTTTTCCTTGTGAGCTCTGTGGACAACGATTTAGCCAAAAGACACATTTAAACAGACACCTGCGAGTTCACATATGACACGAAAGAACTTGTTTAAATACAAGAGTACTTAAAGAGATCACTTTAGGTTTTACATCCTGGAAATTATTCTTATACCTCTGGTGGCTTGTAGCCTAGATCATGGCAATATCTGGCCCCCAAGTCATAAATGTTCAACTAAACTCCCATTTACAAATGCGAGAGAACCACTTCATTAATGTTTCTCATGCATGATTATATTTCTTTTCTTTTTTTCAATTTTTGAATAACTTGACTAGGGTTAGGTTAGCTGTGTGAAGACAGATTTTCTACCATGTGTAATGGTGGTTTAGGGTCGTTTACTTAATGTCTGTTTAGATTAAACTAAACCATAATTTTGAAAGTGGCAAGGAAGTTGGAAGAGACGGAGGTGTGCAGTTCTTTAACTTTCAGAACAAATTAGAGTTCTGGGTGGTTCTGGTTCAGTGAATTATTGGATGAATACCTGTCAGTGTACCTTAATGTCTTTGGATAGAATGTCTTGTTAATTTCACTCTATTGTTGTTATGAGTATTTTATTTTGTAAATATTTGCGCATTAAATTTGAAGAACTGTTGAGGGTGAAATCCATCCAGGTGTTATGAGTGTGTTTTGTTGTCCTTTTTGGTATAACAGCTGTTACAGGTTGTTGGAGATATCTTTGCTTGGGTTATTTTTATTTTAGGTGTCTATTCTTTTGTTTAATGTCATGAGACATCATCATTTCACTTAATAACAAAGCCAACTTTAATCTACCGACGTACAAAATTGTTGGCACCCTTCGATCAATGTAAGAAAAACCCACAGTGGTCACAGAAATAACTTTAATCTGACAAAATAAAAACAATCTTTGAAACTTAGCCAATGAAAGTGAGACATTGCTTTTCAACCATGCTTCAAAGAAATTATTTTTTTTAAATAAACTCATGGAACAGGCCTGGACAAAAATGATCATCTGTAACAATGATTACCAGGTTGCCTCTGCTGCAAGTGGAAACCATCTATATCTCATCTTAGTCTGTACCAATTGAGCCATCTTCACCACACTAAGGCCTGTGCCACTGGCTGAAGTCTTTACACCAGGGTTACTCAAATATTAAAGGCCGAGTTTGCAAGGGGTGCTAGTGGAGCAGGGGCCACAAAGAAGTGCCTCGCGGGCTGGGTCACCTATTCGGAAGTTAGAGCGACTGCCAAATCCTCAGTGCTTATCCTACTCGACTTATCGGCTGCATTTGACACTGTCAACCATGGCTTCCTTTTGTCCACACTCTCTAGCATGGGCCTCACAGAGAAAGCACACTCCTGGTTTGAATCGTATCTCACATGACGATCAGAGTATCTTGGCTTGGACAATCCTCTACCGTGCACCATCTTGCCACAGGAGTCCCCCAGGGCTCTGTACTAGGACCTCTTTGCCATATACACCACCTCACTAGGTGAGATCATTCAATCACATGGCTTCTCCTACCACTGCTATGCAGACGACACCCAGCTCTATCTGTCATTTCCACTGGACAACCACACTGTCTCTGCACGAATATCAAACTGTCTCTCTGACATATCAAAATGGATGAAATCCCACCATCTCCAACTCAACCTCTCTAAAACTGAACTACTTGTCATTTCTGCAAAACCATCCATACAGCACAATATCTCAATCCAAAATGACTTCCTATCTCTGGCTCCTTCAAAGGCAGTTCGAAATCTGGGTGTTGTGATTGATGAACACCTGACCTTTAAAGATCATGTTGCCTCTGTTGCTCGTTCATGCCACTTTGCACTGTATAATATACGAAAGATCAGACCATACCTAACACAACATGCCACCCAGCTCCTGGTGCAATCTACTGTCATCTCCCGCCTCGATTACTGCAATGACCTTCTAACTGGTCTTCCAGCCTGTGCTGTGAGACCTATTCAAATGGTCCAGAATGCAGCTGCGCGTCTGGTCTTCAATCAGCCAAAAAGAGCACACGATCAATCAATCAATCAAAGCTTTATTTATAAAGCGCCTTCCACAACCCTGTTGGGAAGCCCAAGGCGCTGAACATGGTACATGAGAAAGTTAAATATGGTGAATAAATCGAAAATAAAAGCAATTCAAATTACAAATTACAAAAAAAGGTAAAACATTCTAGTAGAAGACAAATGGGTAAAACAAGGGATAGAGTGAACCAATGAAAACAGGGAAATAAAATCAACATAAAAGAGGGCCAAATTCAAACATGTTCAGGGAACGCCAAGCAGAGGAGGTGGGTTTTTAGGCGACTCTTAAAGACTGGCAGAGATGGGGACAGCCTAACTGAGGGTAGCAACTGGTTCCAGAGTGACGGTGCTAAGATAAAGAAAGCCCGGTCCCCGCGAGTACGACACCTAGAACGAGGGACAGCGAGCAGGCCTTGGTCAGAGGAGCACAGAGCACATGATGGGGAATGTCTGTTCAGGAGTGTGGCTAGATAGGGGGGAGCACCACCCTGGAAGTAATTGTAAACAAAGACGAGGAGTTTAAAGTGTGAACGATAACAAACCGGAAGCCAGTGCAGGGAGGCCAGAACCAGACTGATGTGGTCCCGTTTCCTGGTCCCAGTCAGGAACCTGGCTGCGCTGCTCTGCACAACCTGTAGGCGATGCAGTGATGACTGACACAACCCTGCATAGAGAGAGTTGCAGTAATCAAGCCTAGAAATTACAAATGCATGCAGTACCCGCTCCAGGTGGGCTCTTGACAGCATAGGCTTGATTTTTGTAAGGCGTCTCAGGTGAAAGAAACTGGACCGGATCACAGAGTTGATGTGAGCATCAAACTTAAGTCCAGCATCAATTTTCACCCCTAAACTGGTGACAACTGGTTTTGAGTATGGAGAAAGAGGGCCAAGATCAACATAACGACCCACAGCCCTGCTGTTGGGGTGAAAAACAATGAGCTCTGTCTTTCCCTCATTCAGATGCAGAACGTTGGCCATTAGCCAAGACTTTACCTCGTTAAGACAGGACACAAAGGACAGGATAGAGTGACCTTTCTCCTGACACAATGGAGAGTAAATCTGGCAATCGGGTAGAGGTCACTGCGTGTTTCCATGAAACATTCATGTGTTCAGTTTTATCGCTGACTTTATCCTCTCAGCTTTCTGATTCTGTGACCTTTTTTTTATCACGACCTCGTGATCCAGAACACAAACCAGGAATTCACAGATGTTTTCTCCATAAAACTGGAGTTTTCTCCTCAAGAATGACAAAGAAAAGGTGGATTACAGATGTCGTCTTGTTTCTTTTAAAAGTAAAACGCTCATCTTCACAGGTGGAGGCACTGACAGCCTGGTCCTCCAACATCCGCCTCATCTCAACAGGAAAGAGGGAGTCGTCCATGTCCATCCGTCCAGTTCAAGAACCATAAACCCACGTTCTCCAAGTCAAACCTGCAGCTCCTCCATCACCTCCATCACTATTGTCCTGGGTCCAGTCAGGATCAGGTTACTGACGGTCCGGTAGTCGTGGCAGAGGACGTTCAGTCCATTCACGGACACAACATACTGACACACCTGGAGACACGAGGACAGACAGGAGAGACGATGGAAACCTGACTGCTTTCATGTTTATTACATATTAGTCATTTCATGTGTTTTACACTAAAGATCAGTTCTTCAAGTTTGAGCCTTAAATAAATCAAAAGATTGACACACATTGGATTAGCCACGGATTGACAAATGATGGTGTTAAAGCTGTTCTAGTCAAATCAAAGACTCCATATTAAATCATTTAAATATCTTTACTCAGTGGTGGCTGGCCAGTAGAGGGCGATAGGGCGCCGCCCTCCCAGTTTCCCCTGTGTTTTTAATTTTTATTTTAAAAAATAAATAAATAAAATTAACAATAATCACATATTCTAAGTTAATTTAGTGTTTTGTAACAAAAATAAATCATATATATATATATTGGTCTCTGCCGGTTTCTGCCGAGTGGTGGAGGCTGTGTGCTGTTTTTCAATCGCCCAAACAAGACGGGACCAGTTGTCCAATTGCTGACAAGAAAATCAAAGGGTAGGAATGGGAATGTATCCAGTCAGCGTCGACGTTGTTTCAGAACGTTTCAGAAGCATGATGGGCGATAGAGCTACCGCCAAGGCTTTCGTTGGTGTTCGGTAGAACTCGGAGAGTCTCGACTCCAGCACGTTTTTGGTCGTGACTCGTGACGGTCATGACGCAGACGCAGACATGGACGCCAGTGCGCCTACAACATGGATACCGGATCTCAGCAGCCACTGAATTCAGTTCGGTCTCTTCTCCAGTATCCGTTCGAGAGGAGAAATATGGTGGAAAAACTTAATGTCAAAGAGCTTGGACCAGATCAGCCCGACGTAAAGATAAGCCAGCAGGACAAGGAGAAGGGTAAACTGTACACACGACGCTTCTCCCAAAATTGGTACACCAGGAAGCAGTGGCTAGCTGGATGCAATCACGCTAATGCGTTATTTTGCTTTCTGTGTTTGTTATTCAAAACGGCTGGGATCCACAGAAGGTGGATGTGGAACTTGTGTCTCATTGGGGACCCCATTCATTCTCTGACTGAGGAATGCAGCGCATCAGTGCAGCAGCCAACAAAGAAACGGAGGACGTTTGGACAGGGAGAACAGCAGCTGGGTGCAGAGGTAAGCTGTACATTACATTTCTGTAAACAAGACAATCAGAATCAGAAATCCTTGGTTGTCCCACAAACCGGGACATTTGTTTAATAACATGTACATTGTTTAATGTGCAATAACTGTAAAAACTAATTTCAGCACACATACCTATTATACATATTTAATCATGTAAATGTGTATTTCAAGTAAATTTGTACATACATCAATCTGATTCCATTTTACTTGTTACACTTCTGCTGCAGCAAACAAATTTCCCAGCTTTTGGGACAATAAAACATTTCTGATTCTCAATGAGATGTTTTTACATTTGAAGTAAAAACATCTCATTGAGAACCAGAAATGTTTTATTGTCCCAAAAAGTGGGAAATATGACATTTGTAAGAGGATACTGATGACATTATTTCCTATGAAAGTGTTTCCACTTTCCATAAGTCCTAACAGTGTAAATTTCTGGCATTTTGTCTAAGTGGTGTTTACTACCATTACTGTACCAGTGACCTGCTCATAATTTTTCGTGTTCACTCAAATGTTGAAATTAAACAAAATGTTTTTGTTACTTGCCTCTTGCATTGCCTATTTACCATTTATGGTCGTGTTATTTTATGTGCAATTTAATGCAGTATTTTTCAACCTTGGTCCGCAAGGCAGTGTGCCAATAGTCAGACACACCTGGATTAATCAGTTTGTCCAATGATGTAAGACAGGAAATAAAAGAGCTGTGCTTAATTCAGGAAATAGTGAAGTTGTGCACAAAGCTCAGAAAGCACAAGTTTGTTTAAAAAAAAATAGCACAGCCCCACCAAAAATATTTTCACCAGCCGCCACTGTCTTTACTTGGAGTTCATGTTGTAAAGGAAACTTCTGCTCAATGTCTGTAAAACTGACTCAGACATTTTTGTATTCAATTCCAAGTCAGCCACGCGTGGATGAACATCCAATCATTAGTTTTGAAGAGTTTCATTAGAATCCAGAAGTGGTCCATGAAGATTTTGCAAAAATAAAAAAACACAAATGCACAGGTGAATGAATCAAACACACCCAACACAACCTGTGGGAGGATTTTCCCTTTATCTGTTGTGCTTTTGACTTGATACTGGCTGGTTTAGATTCCCTTTGAAACAGAAAAGCTCAGTTTTTCTGTTTGATTGCTGCAGCCAGCACATTTCCGTACTGATGCTCCTCAGCTGTGATCCTCAGAGAAAAAACATTCAAATAATGTTCTAGGTGTTCAGTTATAAAAGAGGAGTGCAGGAAATCCCAGGCCATGATGTAACCAAACACAGAAAGGGTCAGAACCCGTCCAGAACTCCAAGGTCATAAAGATGTAATTGAGGCTGTTTAACACTGGGAACATCAGAACATCACTCATCTAACCAGCTCAGTGGCCTAGTGGTCTGTGTGTCCTGAGACTGGGAGATCGTGGGTTCAAATCCACGGTCGGGTCATACCAAAGACTTAAAAATGGGGCACAATGCCTCCCTGCTTGACACTCAGCATTAAGGGGTTTAGCTGGAGGGTTAAACCCGCGCACAGCCGTGTCTGCAGCTCACTGCTCCCTCAGAGGTGGGTCAAATGCGGAGAACAAATATCACCAGTGTGTGATGACCGACCCAATCAGAGCTCTAAAAATCATCCTTAACACTGTTTGAGGGCAAAAAAGACAAAGATTAGAACTTCCATCCCAACTATTTCCACGACTTCAGAGGCAAACTAAAAGCTGCTTGAGAGGCTGAGTCGGGCCGCGTGACGTGCTCTTTACAAACATTGATTACAAAAAGATTTATGGTGAGGGAAGCATCTCGGAAGCGGAGAAATACTTCAGACAGAGTTTTCAGATGTTCCGACCACGTAGTAGAATAAATCACTACATCATGTTGGACAAGGTCTTGTTCGTCCTATAGCTGCAAAGATCCAGGCGATCATTGATTTTCCAGCCCCACAGACCAGGCGAGAGCTGCGTAGATTCCTGGGTATGTGTGGATTTTATCGTGGATTTAGTAAAAACTTTTCTGAAGTAGTCAGCCCATTAACAGATCTACTTAGTCCCTCAAGATCATTTGTTTGGTCCTCTAGCTGTCAAACAGCGTTTGAGTCTGCTAAAGCTTTGCTGTGTAGTGCACCGGTGTTGGCTGCGCCAAACTTTGAGCATCCTTTTAAGCTAGAGGTGGATGCCAGTAAGTGTGGAGTCGGTGCTGTTCTTCTGCAGACGGATAGTTATGGGGTGGACCATCCAATCTGCTATTATTCAAAAAAGTTTAACAAGCACCAAGCACATTATAGCACTATTGAAAAGGAAGCTCTTGCTTTATTGTTGTCGTTACAACATTTCGAAGTGTACGTCGGCTCTAGCGTGGATCCAGTATGGGTGTACACAGATCACAACCCATTGGTGTTTCTGAAACAGATGCAAAACTCTAACCAGCGTCTGATGCGATGGTCCTTGTTGCTACAGGATTTCAACCTGCAGATCCTATACAAGAGGGGTAAGGACAACGTAATAGCTGACGCATTGTCAAGAGCTGTGTAGGCATTTTATTTTATGAAACAGTCTGTTTGTTTCATTCTTAGTTGTGGGGGTGTTATGACCCCAGTCATAAGGAATGTTATTTCTTTTATTTTTATACTCTTTGTATTTCTAGTGTTGTTTTGAGTGTGCAGGTGCCCTCCTAGGATTGGTGGATGATGGCCAGGGGATGTTTGGATTGGTAGATCAGCTGGGACAAAGCTGTTAAAAGGAGCCTGATGAGATGCAGCTGTGTTCTTCATCCTCCACTCATTCCAATCAGCCACCATTTTGATGCTCTGTGTTTGTGTGATGCCCTTGTGCCTTTTGTGACTAGTACCTGCCGTTCGAGGATTCTGTAGGGGTGAACCGCCTTTTTTTCTTTGCATTCCTGTTTTCTCCTGTTTTGGATAGTCGGGGAGTTTGGTTGTCAATTATTTCCTTTAAGTTTGTAGGTCAGTTGTCATCCTGAAGTTAGAGGTGTTTTGTTTATTGTTTTAGGCATTGGTTCACCCTGAGTTATTAATCCTCCCTCGTCCTTAGTTCATCACCTTGATTTTGTGGATAAATTATATTATTGTAATAAATTATTGTACTTGGAATTCTGGTGTGGTGGTTTGGAATTGGTGGAAGATGGAACCATTTTGATGTTACAGCCTGGCCCTCCTAGACGGGTTGTAACAGCTGCCATTCCAAACTTGTGTTTCCAAAAACTTTATTAAAGTAACTCCAATTAACTCGAAAAAGCGCGCTCAACCCGGGCCGGGTAGCGTAGGTTGTTTACATATCTGGGTGGCCTGGTATTTTTCCGGGCCAACCAAGGCTCATTCTCGGCCCAAAAGTCGTTTGGGGGGGGGGGGGAAGAGACTGGTGCATCTGTTTCTGGACATTTAATTCAGCAAAAGGAGAAATTAGATTCAGATAACAGCAACGCAACTCTACTACTGACTTATGATATGGCCTGTTGTGGTGATAAAAAGATGAAGGACATGAGCGTAAAACAAAAGGCATGTACAAGATGGTAAAACCAAACAAGTGTTTAATAGAAATGATTTTAAATCACAAAACTCAACTTACTACAGGTTCCTTGGAGAAAACACACACACACACACACACACACACACACACACACACACACACACACACACACACACACACACACACACACACACACACACACACACACACACACACTTTTAGACAATTTTCATGTGCAGCCTGCAAGTTAAACTCAGACGGATCATTTTCAAAAATAAGAAAAAAGGTTTTTCGGCAAACCTGCTATTTAAAGATAATTTCTGAAACTCCTACAGCTCGAACATGGCCCGCAATGAGTTTCCTCGTGTTTAGTCAAGTAAGCTGAGAAAAACATTTACCACAGATTTCACATGGATATGGCGTCTAGCCTGTGAGTCCTCATGTGACTAGTCCAATTACGATTTGAGAAGAAACGTTTACCACAAAACATACATGACCGTGGCTCTTCGCGTGTGTGAGTCTTCATGTGACTAGCCCAAATACTAATCAAGAAGAAACGTTCACCACAAATCTCACACGGATATTCCTTTCTACGTTCGTGAGCCATCATGTGTGCATTGAAGGGTTTCCAAAGAGAGTAACATTTACCACAAATTTTACATGGCTGTGGTTTCTTCCTTTTGTGCATTCTCATGTGAATACCTAAACATCGATTTCCACTGAAAGATCTCCCACAGATGGTACATGAGACTCGTTTCTCACGGCTGTGCTTCTTTAGTTTCTGACCATCTCCCTGATCGTTCCGTGTCAGTGCTTCATTCCTGCTCGAGTCCGAGTTTTCATTCCTGCATCCATCCTGATCTTGGTTCTCAGCTTCAGTAGAACTCTGACACAAGGGTTGGTTCTCATCTGTTTCTTCTGAAGGAGAAGCCGCCGTAAGGAAAACATTTTCCTGCTTCAGTATGAACGGCCCTTCGTGCAGATGGATACGGAGTTCCTGCTGGGTCTCGTTGATCAGCTGAGGTTCTGGTTCCTCCTGGTCCACACTGGACGTCACCCCCTGGTTAAAGAGCTGCTGGTCAGTCAGAACCTCCTTTATTCCCCAGACATGATCCCGTAGAACTTCTGGACAGGCTAAAAGACAAAAGAAAACATTTTCTTTTAAAAGCCAGGTTCACAAAGAAACCATTTTTATTTGTTATTTTGAAATATGATCGGTCACCCCGAGTTTCACATGCAAGCTAAACGTGAAAATAGCCTTCTGCTGCTTTTTGCCCACATGAGCCACCAATAGAAAAGAAATAGAAAATGCTCGGGTTAGAAACGCCAGTCAGATCTAGCCTAGAAATCAAGACAGACCGTTGCTGAAGCAACATGATTTTGCTCTGCATTGTCTAGCCACGTTCCATGGGAACCTCAGCAGGCTCAAACAGTCTTGTGCTCTGCCAATCACAGCCCTCTCATTGTTTGGTAGGCGGAATGATGCGACAGCGAAACAACTAAGTTGGCAACAGCTCGTTTGAAACAGCTTTGGCATCAATTTTGGACTATTTAGACTTGGGCTTATCTTTGAGTCAAGAGCAGATAAAGGTATTAGGTCCTTTCATTAGAGAAAGGACGTATTTGCGTCTTCTTTGACAATGTATGGTGGACTGGCCCATTGATTGACAACCATAGTGGTGAGTACGTTGTTTGTTGTCCATTAGCATGTAGAGACCGTCAGAAACAGCCGTAGATTCCACCCCGTTTGCCTAAAATGAGCTGCTTCAAAAAGTCTCCGTTTGTGACATCACAAAAAGGAAATTTAGGATAAAACCCCCACCTGTTGATGCTTGAGGAGCAGTGGCTCCAGTCTCAGCCTCAGGAAAACCTGAAAAAAGGAGTTGGTTGCTGACTGGTTCTGGGTCATCGTGGTCTCTTTCCTCTTCAGGAGGAGTCACAAGGGAGGTACCCATCTCCTGCTTTAGTACTAATTGATCTTCATCCTGACTGATGCTGAGCTCATCTTGTTCTAGAATCTGCAAAAGTTCTGGCTCATCCTGCTCCACCTTTATCTGTGGAGGTTCTAGTCCCTCCTGTAAAGGTTCTGGTTCTTCCAGGTCCAAACTGGAGCTCCTCTCCTGGCTCCAGAGCTGCTGGTCAGTCAGAATCTCCTCCTCTTTCCTGATAAAATGCAGTGGGAGTTCTGGACAGACAAAAAAAAAACCTGATTCATGTGACAATAAGAAAGCACACTTCACTTTAATATTCTGATGCATGTGAAGATGTTTCAGAAAATGATTAACATTTAAACAGACAAATAACCACACACATTAATACAGACTGGTGTGTGAGTGCTCAGCTCATAACACCGAACATCTGTCAACTTTAAATAGGGCTCTTGATCGCGACGTAATCACCGATGCAGCAGCCCCATTGGGAGGCGTGAGTCCTTACATGTTAGGTAGAGTAGATAGAGTAGATGTAACTCAGTGAAATCCCCGTGAATCAGTGCTTTGACCAAAACAGTTTGGGGCGGGGGTCGGCAACCCGCGATTCTGGAGCCGCATGCGGCTCTTCCATCCATCTGATGGGGCTCTCTGTGCTTGTAAACTAATGAATGGATATTTAAATAAAATGCTTTATATTTTACTGCATACATTTTACATCTGTAAGCTAATTCTAAATGTAAAGATTGTCTGTGTAAACCTCAACTGGTCCAACCTGGTCTGACTGTGAGACCGGGTTGACGGGTCACGCTTGTGCGTAATCATATAGGCGCTTCCTGAGCTGAAGAGGATGTGAGATTCTGGGATTCTCCTCAGACAGGCTCATGGATGCGTCGCCACATTGGAGACAGGAACAAGCGCTATTCAGCCAAAGTTTCATAATCAGGGAACATTTTCTAAGTGACAAGTCTCGCTGAGAGACCGGGTTTGGAAAACGCTCGCTTCAGTCGGAGGAACCTTCCCGCATGCGCTCTGGTTCTGCGACGCGCTCCAAGCCCCTCTCCACATCTTCAGCTCGCTGTGGACCTTATGTACGCGCTGACAGCGAGCTGCGCTGAGCAGTGTCCAGCTCAGATGTTCAGAAGGAAATCTTTTCTTGGGTGATTTAGCTACATCTGCGATGTGCATAACGAATAAAATGTCAGTTTGTCTGCATGCGTCGGGGTAATTCATTCTATTCTTTCTCCGTCAAAATAAACGGTCAAATACGAGAACTGTCCGGTCAACACGAGCCCTGCTTTTAACTGTTCTGTTTTCTTGTGAAAATTGTTGCAAAAAGATATAATTTAACTTGATTAACACCAGAGCCAGGCGCACTGCACTGTTATCTCCGTCACTGTAAACGTGGGAAAAACAAAATGATCGGATCCTTTTCTGACCTTCCCCACCTGCAAAGTTTAATTACAACAATCAAACGTGACAGAGCCTGGATTTGTATTCTGAACAGTCTAAACATGTTTTAAAATGAAACGTATGACAAAAGTGGCACCTGCTCAGTAAAACCACCAACAGGGTGAAAAATATCTAAATATTGTAGGCATAGACGGGCTACAACTTCTGGATCCACTTTATATAAATCGTTTTATTGCTTATCTTCTTATGAAAGATAACTTTGACGTACACGAGCGACCGCTGTCACCTGTTGTGATTGTTAAAAGCAGCTCAGATGTCTGAGGGTAGGCCCCGCCCACAACGGCGCGGCTACTGCGGTGTTTTCTTTACTGTGGGAAACGGGTAATGATGGCTCTTTGATGGGAACAGGTTGCCGACCCCTGGGTTAGGGTAGGGTTACTACTGTAAACAGCGCGCTCAGTCTCGTTCTTCCGGTTTAAATTGATCTATTATTCATTTTATCGGTAAAATTACACAACTCTGGGTGTTTGAACCCACTTTCTAGAGTCCCGCTGGTGTTTTCTCACCTATTCTGTGTAAGTTGATCTGTGGGTTCCAGCTGAGCTCCAGCAGTCTGCGCTGACGAGCGATCTCTTTCTCGTACCGGATGATGGTTTCTTCAAACTCTGAGAATATTTCTTCAGCAGCAGCAGAAAGTCGCTTGCAGATAAATTCTCTCAGAGACTGGCCTGAAGCCATTGTTTCTGTAGAGTCTCAAATATCCACCTTACACCAAAACAACAAGCTAACTTAGCTAACCGCTTCCGTTATCTTCTTCTTTAGACAGGCCGGGCGCCTCCAAAGCCCCACTGTTTCAGCTCAACACATAACAAGATTCGCAACATGTAACACGCAGATGGCGCAGATAACCTTAGACGAGCTCTTCCGCCAGTCCCAGCTTCCATTTTCCTTGTTTGTTTTTGGGGACAAGCGTGAAGGTGCACTACCGCCATCTACTGGACAGGAGTTAAATATATTGAACAACGAAACTATCTCCATGGACCTGAGAGTATTTTTCTAATAATAAACGGCTACACATAACGTCCTCAGGTAATTACTGTAATGAAAAATAAGTTTTTTTCCATTGGTTATAGTATGTTCATTACTTTTCAAAAGCAAGAAAATCAAGTTAAAACTACCTTTTTCTTTATGGTGTTCCATGATCTAAACCTAACATACCTTATCTAAATCTTTTTGTCTTGACTTTATGACCTTTAACCAAATTTTTAAAAAATGTTCCGGGGCAGACAAAAGCTTTCGGTAAAAATTTAGAAGAAACTTTGTTGTTGTTCATATAATACTTGATAAGGCCACCAGATGGTGCGGTCTTGTTTTCTCCACTGAGCCCTGATAGGCAAAATAAAATAAAAAAATAGCAGAATGCTAAAGCTAATTATAAAACAAATTCCATATATGATGGACTACATTGAATATAATAGTATTATATGACACACACACTTATAAATTACTGAATGCAGTAATTAGGGATAAAAAATCAATAATTTTTGGCAAAGCATTAAAATAAAAAATAAATAAATGGGGGTGGGGGGGGGGGTAAGAAAGCTTTAAAATAAGGAAACACAAATTGTTTTTTAAGTTTCACCTTCAGTTTTTTTAGGCAGGACACCAATTAAAAACTTGTTTATATTGTGAATATACTTAAAAATAGGAGAGTTGCTCTTAGTTCAAGTTGTTTACTCCCTCAATATGCAGCTGTGAGCAATGTGTGTTCATGTGATGGAGTAGGCAAGCGGAGACGGCAGGTTAACTTTTCTCTTCATAACACCTGTAGCTCCAATGCGCAGCTCCGATGCTGCATGAGAACTAGAAACCCAGATGTTTTGCAGTCTGTTGGCGATTTCTCTTTGTTTATTAGTGTAACTTTCTCTGTCGGCTTGCTCCCCGTTTCTTTCTGTTAGAGGTAAATTGGAGATTAATGGAGACCGGTGATAATGCTTGGTCCATAGTTTTTCTGAACACAGCAACATGTGAATTAAACAAACGAACAAACAACAAAATACATTTAAAAATAAAATTTGAAATGACATTTTAAATAACAAATATATTTTTCTGAAATTTTTGTGTTTGTAAATTTTTGGAAACGTACTGTTTTGAAAATAAATAAATAAATAAATAAAGGAGCAATGCACTACATCGCCAACTCTGCCAGAGTTACCACACGGACCAGTATGGTCTGCCACCCCAAAAAATTCTTTGGCCCCGTCTGGCCACCCTTATCAAAATTTTCTGGAGGTGTCCCTGCTCCTGTGACACGTTACCTCTGTGTTAGCAGGCTTGCTAACAGCGATGCTTGGTGTCTGAGTCCTTGCCTGCCGTAATTTGTGTGAGGTTACTGTGTTTTTGTACAAGAAACTAATTATTATTATTATATTAATAATATTATTGATGTAAAGGAACTTATTGAAATGAAAGCTAAGCCATTTTCATTCAATTTGATAGGCTCTTTCTCAGAATTGTCATGTTGAGAGGTGTAGGAGTTGGACCCGATGTGCAGACACCCAGAATGATATGGAGCAGGAGAGGATGTAAAATGAAACATCTTTATTAGGATGCAAATCCAATGCAAAAAACAAAGCATGGTACGAAGCAAAAAAAAAAAAGGGGGGGCAGAGCCAAAGAAATCCTAGTAGGGCAAAGCCAAAAACCTAGAGACCTAAAGGAGAAGAAAGAAGAAGAAGAAAATATCATTTCTATAGCGCCTCTCAAGATAAAAATCACAAGGCGCTTCACGAAATCAAAAACGAAAAATATAAAAAAGCATTTAGAAAATGTTTAAAAGTATTATAAAATGAGCAAAAATAGGCAATTGGGATTTCAAAGAAAAAATGTTAAAGCGAGAGAGTGAATAGGAAAGAGGGAAATCAGTGGATCCTGAGGAAGGTGGAATAAGTGGGGAGAGAAGAATAAAGAGAGAGTGGTGAAGAAGGTCATACAAAAGCCAGCTTGAACAAGTGAGTCTTCAGCTGCTTTTTAAAGGAGACCACTGAGTCCACTGATCTCAGGCTCAGGGGGAGAGAGGTCCAGAGTCTGGGGGCCACAGCAGCAAATTATCTGTCACCTTTGGTCTTCAGCCTGGTGCTGCACAACCAGTAGGCTTTGATCACTGGACCTCAGGGACCTGCTGGGGGTGTAGGGACTAAGAAGATCACCAATGTAAGATGGTGCTTGTCCATGTAAGGCCCTAAAGACCAGAACCAGGATCTTGAAATGAACCCTGAAGTTGACTGGCAGCCAGTGAAGCTGGAGGAGAAGTGGGGTGATGTGGGTGTGTTTGGAGGACTTGGTCAGAAGCCGAGCACAGGCATTCTGAACCACCTGTAGACGGTTCAGGGAGGTTCTGCTCAGACACGTGAAAAGAGAGTTACAGTAGTCTAAGCGTGAGGAGATGAAGGTGTGGATAACTGTCTCAAGTTCAGAGCGGGACAGAATGGGACTCAGCTTAGCAATGTTCCTGAGATGGAAGAAGGAAGAGCGAACAAGAGAACTGACATGAGAATCCAGGATGAGAGCTGGGTCAAAGGTCATGCCAAGATTCCTGACAGAAGGTTTGGTGTGAGAAGCAAGCTGACCAAGAGAGTCTCTGACTTTGGGAACCAGCTTTTCTAGGGCACAGATGAGGATCTCAGTCTTATCTTCATTCAGCTGAAGAAAGCTCCGAGCCATCCAGGTTTTGATAGAGTCTAAGCAGGTGTGTAACAGCTGCAGCTTAGACAACTCATGGGGCTTAAAGGAGATGTACAGTTGGATGTCATCTGCATAAAGATGGGGGAGATTCCTTTGAAGGAGCTCAGGATGTGCTGAAGTGGAAGCAGATAGAGGAGGAAGAGCAGAGGCCTTAGCACAGAACCTTGTGGGACACCATGGGTAAGAGAGGTGGTGGAGGACCTAAACTTGGAGACGGCCACAGAAAAGGAGCGCTCAGAAAGATAAGAGGAGAACCACTCCAGAGCAGATCCTGATAGGCCTACCCAGTCTCTCAGCCTCTCCAGTAGCAGGTGATGGTCAACAGTGTCAAAGGCTGCAGTCAGGTCCAGCAGGACCAGAACAGAACAGTCCCCTGCATCACTGTGAGTCAGAAGGTCATTAGAGACCCTAAGAAGAGCTGTTTCAGTAGAATGAGCTCTAGGAAAACCTGACTGGAAGATATCATAGATGTTATGTTCATCAAGAGCAGCTGTGAGATGTTTAGCCACAACTTTTTCCAAGATCTTGGAGATGAATGGAAGTTTAGAGATGGGTCTGAAGCTGCTATGGAGAGAGGCGTCAAGACTCTGTTTTTTAAGAAGCAGGTGGATTACAGCGTTCTTAAAGTAAGCAGGGACCTGACCAGAAACCAGAGAAGCATTAATTATAGAGAGCACGCTGGGACTGATGGACTGAAAAGCACTTTTAAACAAAGATGAGGGTAAGATGTCGAGGGGGCATGCAGAGATCTTCATAGAGTTAACTAGTTTGGTTAACTCAGGCAAAGAAACAGGAGCAAAGCTATCTAGGATGATGGGCCTGGTTGGAGTCGGGAGAGGCAGCGATAAGGCTGAAGGAGAGATGCTAGATCTAACCTTATTGACTTTGTCCACAAAGAAAGACAGAAAGTTCTCACAGTCTGCAACAGAGTGGATGGAGGCTGTAGGAGAGGCAGGAGAGACGATGCTGCTGATGGTGTTAAACAGCACCTTGGGGTTTCCTTTGCTCTGGGACACCAGGTTGGAGAAATAGGAAACCCTAGCGTCTCTGACTGCAGAGTTAACAAAGAACAAAAGCAAAAGAACAAAACAACACTGACATGAAACAATGAACCAACATCACAGTGAGACGCAGACAGGGTTAAACACACTGGGGCAGGATGAGTGGAAGATGAGCTGCAGGTGTGTGGGGAGAGAAACCTAGTGAAATCAATTAAGCAATCAGTGAGGGGAAAGTGAGCTGAGGAGGGGAAAATAACATGACCTAAGAGTAAAAACAAAACCTAAAGACAAGAAGATTAAGATAAACAACTAATGATCTAAGGAGTGAGGAGAACTAAAACACCGGTGGAGAAAGAAACACACTAAAAAGAGACTAATTAAATGAAAAACTGAACCTATAGAAAGACTTCAGAGGGGTGACTAGGGGAGACCAACGGGAGCACAGGACCTGGGGGGGGGACACCTGGGGGGGAAAACCTCGAGGGGCTGCAGACAAGGGGACACATGAGGAACATAAGGGGATCCTAGGGGGGATGGATAACACAAGGAGACACATGAGGGAGACGCAGATGCAGACCATGACAAGAATGAATTTTAAAAAGTCATATTTGTTGTTTTAAAAGGTTAAATCCGATTTATTTCTCCTGATTCTGATCCTTTCAAAAAACACGTGACGGGCCGATTTCCGATGACATCATCGAATAGGCGCATTTCTAACAATAATATAATACATGTCAACAACATAACTCATGTCTAGGATGGAGTTGCAATAAACAGAGGAAAATCAAAAACAGGTGTAGGGATTTATCAGAACACATTTATTTTAACAGAAAAACTAAAAAAGGTGAAAATGTAACCCAAGTTACAACTTTACCCGTTATTGTTCTGCAACTGATTGAAGCAGATTCGTATAAAGCAACAGAATTAAAGATTTAACAAAAAAAGGAGCTTTAAACTAGAAAACCTGTGTGCAAAATGGTTGAGGTAAAACAAAGGCTTTGAAGAACACTGAAGATGAAAAGGAAAACAATTATGAAATATATTTATTCTAACAGAAAAACTGGTGATTTGTGGTGGATTTTTGGTTGTTTGTGCAAAACATATTTGAATTAAATGAATTTAAATTAAAGGGACAATGTGTAGTATTTATTTACAATTAATCTCTGGAGGTCCTACCTCAAGTGGAGGAATTTAAGTATCTCGGGGTCTTGTTCACGAGTGAGGATAGGAGGGATCGGGAGATCGACAGGCGGATTGGTTCGGCGTCTGCAGTGATGCGGGGGCTGAGCCGATCTGTCGTAGTGAAGAGAGAGCTGAGCCAGAAAGCCAGGCTCTCGATTTACCGGTCGATCTACGTCCCAATCCTTACCTATGGTCATGAGCTTTGGGTAATGGGCGAAAGAATGCGATTGCGAATACAAGCGGCCGAATGAGTTTCCTCCATAGGGTGGCCGGGCTCAGCCTTAGAGATAGGGTGAGGAGCTCGGACATTCGGGAGGGACTCGGAGTAGAACCGCTGCTCCTCCGGATCGAAATGAATCAGTTGAGGTGGTTTGGGCATCTGGTCAGGATTCCTCCTGGATGCCTCCCTGTGGAGGTGTTTCTGGCATGTCCTGCCGGCAGGAGGCCCCCGGGTCGACCCAGGACACGTTGGAGAGGTTACATCTCCAATCTGGTCCGGGAATGCTTTGGGTCCTGCCGGAGGAACTGGTGGAGGTGACTGGGGAGAGGACGGTCTGGAGCTCCCTAGTTGGGATGCTGCCCTCGCGACCCGGACCCGTATAAGCGGAGGAAGACGACGATAATTAATCTCTGGGAATATCCATCAAACTTGTTGAAAATGAATGAAATGATGCACAGTTGTTGAAAAGTATTAGCAGCTTCTTAACATAACCATAAAAATCATTCTAAAATACATGGGAGTGGGTTTAAGTCTCAGGGCTATGCCATATTAGACGCCATGTTTCCTTCTACGGGAGCCCTTGAGGACAAAATGCCTTACTGATTTGTAACAAACGGTTACAAAACTTTCACCATTTATAAACGTTGTCGTTTTACACATTTACCAGTGATGAAAGGGAGCCTGATTGTCATTTTGCTGAAAGTGGCACTCCCCCGGGCTTTTTGACCATAATGGGCATCCGTTGATAAGGTCTTACTCCAACACAAAATACTGCTTGCTTGCAGCAATTTAGGGATCTCCTGCCCCCTATCGCCAGGAAAAATACACACTGTCACTTTAAAGAGCCACCAGACAGAATAATTTTGAATATTTTTCATAGAGAATTCTAGATTATACTCTCCACTCTTGAGACTGAAGCTTCTGTCATCTGGACTGAAGAGTCTACACTTTAAACTGGAGGCTCTCAGAACTGTGTCTCACTCTTTTATCCCTCTCACTGTCTTTATGGGTGACCCCGCGAGGAAAGTTGACCATTGAGCAGGGTTGATGGTTTATCCCTTGAGGTCCACGTGGCAGGGGTGAGGTGGTGCTCACTCCTCACCCCTGCCACATGGAACCAAGGGATAAACAATCAACCCTGCTCAATGGTCAACTTTCCTCGCGGGGTCACAACCATTAGGACAGTGGGAGGGTTATTCCTCCCTCTCCTGCTGGATATCTGTTATTGTTCATTCTGTTAAATTCTCCAGCTTCTATTTTCTCAACAGGGGCTTTCCGTTTACTTCTGTCTTTGTTTTTCCACCTCTGAGCTGTCAACATTTGTTTTAACTTTCTTATGATTAGTCGAGTCCAGCAAAGTAATAAAACTAGTTGAAAACAAGATCTAACTTCAAAACCAGCAGGTGGACCTTCAATAATTCACTGATGCTGCAGAAACAACTAATCTCCCTGAATATTAG
Organism: Nothobranchius furzeri; assembly: GCF_043380555.1. Taxonomy (NCBI): domain Eukaryota; kingdom Metazoa; phylum Chordata; class Actinopteri; order Cyprinodontiformes; family Nothobranchiidae; genus Nothobranchius; species Nothobranchius furzeri. The sequence continues at coordinate 51,925,961 of NC_091752.1, forward strand.
AGATTTGTCTCAGTTCCCAGAAATCCCAAACCCAGTTTAGACAAGAATCATCTCCATGTTTAAATGTTAACCAAATGAACAGTTGCATTAATTATGAACAGAACATGTATTTTTATTCTTTTATGTATTTAGTCGTCAGAGTTATGTTTAAACACATTTTCTTTGTCTCTCTCTTCTACAGGAAGATACCAACCTGGACCTCAGAGTCCTGCAATCTGATCTGTCCTGTGTGTTGTTGTACATCCTGTTATGTTTGTGTTTCTGCAGCCTGTCAGGTTGTCTGATCACAAAGGAAGGCTGTGCTTCATGGCCTCAGCTCTGAGCCCCAACCCCTCCCATCTGAGAGAGCAGGAGAATAGCTACAGACTCAGGAGTGAAGCTGCTTTTGCCTGGACTGAAGGATCCATATTGGAGACCAGACACTCTCAGACTTGTATCTTTTTTTATTAGTGCTTTGAGTAGATTTTTGGGTGGGTCAGAGATGGAAAAGCTGCTACAGAGAGACTAAAAGAACCACATCTGGCCCCAGAGCCACAACTTGAAGACCCCTGATGTTTCTCATTCCAAAAGGAGCTGTGATGTCCAGATCAGTGTGGATCTGAACTTATGTTTCTTTACTAATAAAGTTTAAAGGGACTTTACGGAGTTGTGAATTTTTATGCTCGCGATTGCCCCCTCAGGCCAAAAGCGTAACGGCAGCTTCAATTGTAGGCTCTTGCACGAGGCGCGCATGCTGTACGTGCACACTCCTTAACGAAAATAACAGCTGAGACAGTCCCGTGTGTGTGTGTGTGTGTGTGTGTGTGGCCCAGAGGACAGGACAGGAGAACACGCAGCTAATTAATTAAATAATTTGGTTCTGTACCTTTCTCTTCAGCACAGCCGACAAAGGTTTATGATGGGTCAGTCTTCCTGCATGCTCAGATCTTGCTTGAAAAATTGTTCCAAAATGAAAGTTGAACCCACATCTTTTTTATCTGTGAATTCAATGCAGTTCAGCGAGTGTCAAATAAAAATTTGGGCATCTTACTGTAAAACAAAATATACCATTATTGTAAAAAATAAACTCTAAATGAACTATGTTCACATCCACATTCAAACCTGGGTCTTCTGCACGAGAGTCCAACGTCATACCAGGTGAGCTATAGCGCCATTCCTGGTGAGAGCTGAAACAACGTTCAAAGAATGGTTCGAAGCGAAAATGGCTATTTTGTTGCTAATTGGCAGGAAATATCTAGAAGAAAGTAGCTAAGGGTCCTCAGAAATGTAGCTAGGTTCATCACTAGGCGTTAGGAACAGCGATAAAGTCGCTGAGTTGGCACTGCCCCTCTCTCTGCTGCTAAAGCTACGGATAGCAAATGCTACGGGCTATGCTTGAGTGTGAACGTGCATGAAGCAGCCTGCTCGACCCGAGCAGCTCTCTTTTTCTGTGATTTTACAGAAAAACAGGCAATCACAGTAAAAAATGCCAGGGCTCATTCTACAGGACCAGGGCATTGCAGGAGAATGTATGAAGAAGACATTTATTATTTCTATACATGTTTTGGCTGTCAAACTTCCATAATGCCCCTTTAAAAATCTAAATGCATTTTTAAATTTCATCTCTCCCCTGCACAGACTCACATATCGTATGATTCTGCAGTTTGTCATTGCCTTCAAGCTGCACCTTCATGTCCACCTTCGTGAACATTGTGAGTTCATAGGAATTTACATCTGGGTGGGATAGCACTAGGCACATCAACAATTACTATTGGCTACCTCTGGAGTGATCTGGTACAGTGTTTGCCTCGATTGGCTAAGGATCCTTTGGCAGTCGACCCAGATCTGTGACACTGTTGCTGGGAGGGAGTCACAGCATGCTGCTGTCCGACTAGTGCCAAGGGGCCAGCACAGGGGGAAGCAGGGCACCATTCCCAGCAGACTGCCTGGGAGCATCTCTCTGTCTGACACCCTTGTGCCCTCACATAAACTCATGGTCATCATTTTCCTTCTAGGCCTTCATTTGGCCCCTCTGTGCATCTGCATTAACACACACAGAGGTGAGGGGTCACATATGAGCTGTGGTCCAACATCAAATAGTAGCAATTTGGTTACACTAATTGGGTTTTAACATGATTTTCACAAGAAGCTGAAAAATGCTGCAGGGAACATACATGCTGTCAGTATTAACCAGGTGATAAAGATCTACACAAAATCATAAAAGCATTTATTAATCAGTCTAGACAAAGGTGAAGACGCTTCTGTATCTTCAGATGCCACGTCACTTTTTGAGAAAGTAAAATATGACGGTTTAAAGGAGCTGATTTGATTACAAATGAGATAAGTCCAATTGGTTAGTCTGCAACTGTTTTTACACACTTTTTTATTTGAAACATTTTAAAAGTACACAGTAACGTGCAGTCTCAACTAAAACAAATGAAATAGTAGTTACACAAAGGAAACAGTAGAGATTACCAACACAAACCTTTACATTTTCAAATATTATTGAGCTCTTAATATAAATGTCAGTTCCTAATGAAAAAGTTGAGTACACATGGTTAGGTTTAAAAAAATAAAAACCTGCTCAGGTTTTAGTGTGATAGTGCCATCCAGTGGCCTGTCAGGCTGAGTTATACACTGAACAGAATGTTACATAATCTTAGGTCAATTTAAAGTGAACTTCCATCTTGACGACTTTAATATAGATTCTGACTGAAGTAGTGTTACCCATCCATCCATGCATCCATCCTGGGTTGGGTCGCAGGGGCAGCAGCAGAGGCCCAGACTTCCCTCTCCCCAGCCACTTGGGCCAGATTCTCCAGGGTAATCCCAAGGTGCTCTCTGGCCAGCCGAAAAAACATAGTCCCTCCAGTGTGTCTTGGGTCTTTCTTTGGGTCTTCTCCTGGTTTGACATGCTCAGAAAACCTCACCAGGTTGGCGTCCAGAAGGCATCCTAACCAGATGCCTGAGCCACCCCAACTGGCTCCTCTCAATGTGGAGGAGCAGATCTACAATGAAACCTTCATGAATGATGGAGCTTCTCTCCTTATATCTAAAGGAGAGTCCAGACACCCTGCGGAGACAACAAATTTTGGCCACTAGTATTTGTGATCTCATTCTTTCGGGCACTACCCAAAGCTCATGACCATAGGTAAGGGTTGGAAGGTAGATCACCTTCCGGCTCAGCTCTCACTTTACCATGAGTCACGACGGACTTGTAAAATACCCACATTACTGTAGATGCAGCACAAATCCACCTATTGATCTCATGCTACATCTTTTACTCACTCTTGAACAAGATCCCGAGATACTTAAATTCCTCCACTTGAGGCAAGACCTTGTCCCTGACTTGGAGAAGGCATTCCACCCTTTTCTAAATCAAGATCGTGGTCTCTGATTTAGAGAAGCTGATTCTCATCCCGGCTGCTTCACACACGGCTGTGAACTGCTCCAGCGAAAGCTGTCGATCACAGTCTAATGAAGCCAACAGGACCACATTATCTGCAAAGACCTGATCCTTAGGCCACCGAAACAGATCCCCTCAACACCTTGGATGCAGCTAGAAATGCTGTCCATTAAAGTTAGGAACAGAATTGTTGACCAAGTTCAGCCTTGGTGGAGTCCAACTCTCACCGGAAACACGCCTGACTTACTGCCGGCAAGGCAGACCAAGTTCCGACACCGGTCATACAGGGTTACAGCCTAACAAGGGGTCTGGAACCCCATACTCTCAGAGTACCCCAAAAAGCCCCCCTTCTCCCTAGGTACACAGTCAAATGCACTGACCTTCTCTCTCCAGAACCCCTGAATAGACCTTACCAGGGAGACTCAGGAGTGTGTTTCCCCCATATTTGGAACACATGCAGCCCCCCTTTTTAAATAGTGGGACCACCACCCTGGTCTGCCAATCCAATGAAATTGCCCACAATGTCCACACAATATTACAGAGAGCCTTAACCCTCTGGTGACAGGAGTTGCTGATTTGCAACGTTAAAACCTGCCTACCTGGTTACTCCACATGCGTATTCCATGAGCATTTTTTTAACTCAGAAGTTCCCCTGAAGGACTTAGTTGTTTGTCCTTTTATTGAAACTTATTTTGAGCCGGAGACGGTAAAGCCAGAGCATTAAGCCTGATTTATACTTCTCAGCAAAGTAGAGGCGCACACGCATTGACAGAAACATTTTGCTCTCTGACTTGTCCGTCACCTGGAGAGTGTTGCAAAGCAATTCCCCGCCAGCACAACAGAGGGCGTAGCATTCAGCTCCATCTCAAACTGTATGACTTCCCTGCAGAGCAAAGTTCACTAGTCATGTTCTCACACTGTACGACCCAGAGCTTAAATGTGACCTGACTGCTCACACCGTACGACTGGTAGTAACATGTCTGAACTGACACCTGTGACCTACAGCAAGCCTGAAGGAGAAATGACATAACAGTCTCCGAGTCTTCCGGTATTTCGAACGCTGATGTATTGTGTTAAAACTAATATTTTTAGCACATTTTCAGTTCAGACATGTTACTACCAGTCGTGTGAGCAGTCAGGTCACATTTAAGCTCTGGGTCGTACAATGTGAGAACATGACTAGTGAACTTTGCTCTGCAAGGAAGTCGTACAGTTTGAGATGAAGCTGAATGCTATGAGTGAACAAGTTGCACAGTATCTGTCCGGCTTTAAAGATATGATTGAGATCAGTAATTCAAGTTTGTTTTTTGAAGTTGTCTCCAGTATTTATTTATTTCTGGATTTATTTAGTGGAATATTAGTTTTGTCTCATCAAATTGTTTTTGTGGATATTTGGTTGACTCCATTTACAGCTGATTTAATGAGCATCGCCATCCTGCCCAGACCTGTGGAGTCTCCTTTGCCCCCATGTAAAATGTCCTAGATCCACCACTGCTCAGGCTGTTCTTGAAATAACCTATTCTTGTGACTTTGAAAGTATTCCTAATAGCACTAGAGCACCATTTTACACACATTTAAAAAAGTAAATTAAATGAAACTGTGTACATTGCAGTGAGCCTATCTACCATACAAAATTGTTTTAATAAACAACAAACTTTAAATAGTCAGGCGTCACCATTTTACAACAATATTTTTCAGTCTTGACAGCCAGGGCAGACAGTGCCCGCTGCTAGTGCAGAGTTCACTTAAGTTGAAACAGTTCGGCCTACTTTCTCCTAAAATCTGCGGCTCGCACGCAGAGAAACAGCGAAAGACAGTCTCTGCGGCTGAGCCAATGCGCAAACACCCTCCGCCGCGGTGGGTTAAACGTCTCTCCAAATTGAGACCGCGCTCGAAACGATCGTGCGATTGAATGACGCGCGCGTCATGCTTGTCTTCCTCCTCCTCTTCTTCACAGTGAGATCAGTGACTCTGTGTTCCGCAATCCCCTGCGATACTGTACAGCCCTCGATGGCTCTGCGATCGCCGCTTCGCTCTCACTGAATGGCCGCTCGGAGCGAGGAAACCCGGGGAGGGAGAGCTCCGCGTTCCCTGCTTTGAACCGAAAGCCCTACATCAGCTTGCCAGGGAGGAGGTGAGTGTGCTGTTTCTGCCCGTTACAAGTGTGTGTGTGTGTGTGTGTGTGTGTGTGTGTGTGTGTGTGTGTGTGTGTGTGTGTGTGTGTGTGTGTGTGTGTGTGTGTGGGGCTGGTCTAGCGGTACCGCCGGAGGGGAGGGGGTTAAAGTAAATGAATCCACCAGATAATAAAACTTTGTGTACTGAACACGCCACTGAGGAGGACGAACTTTCTTTAGCTTTTGTAGACAAATTTAAGCATTTAATAACTCCTCGAAAACGCCTCGGAGTCATGTGTTTTTAACCAGCTCGCGCCACACTGAAAAGAGAGAGGCGTTAATCAGTTTGATAAATTTTTTGGCACAACACCGGCTGCGAAGAATTGTGCCTTGTTGTGCTCCCACCTTCTCGTCCCCACCCCCGCTCCGTGCCGCACTGGTTCCGTCTGGCTCGCCCCTCAGCTGCTGCGTGTCCTGGGATGACCTGTTGATGTCGGTAGAATGGAGAATGGCAGGGGGAGCGATTTCCCCCATCACCAAAATATTTAAATAAGGCGAGGTTTCTGAGAGCTTGACAACCAGCCGGCGCCGCAGCACGACGACCTCGTCCGCTCGGGCTGTAAGTCTCCGTTTTCTCTTTCCGAGCGCGGAAACGCTTTGACATTGTGTGCTGCTGGGGAGGATGAGCGAGGTGGATGGTGCGCCGGGGCGAACCCAAAATATTTAACTGTGGTGTTAGCTTAGCTGTTAGCTACCTCCTATAGGCCTGCTGCGGATGGGAGAGGGGATGAAGCAGCAGCCACAAGGGAAAAACGGATTATTGAACCTGAATGCTTTTAAACTTTGTGTAAAAAGAAAGACAAACTGATATCTGGAGGGATTTCTACCACTAAATCACCTCGCCTGTCTCCTTTAAACGTGCTCTACTGTTTTAGAGAGTGCATGAAGACAGTCAGTCTGTGCAGCTTTGATATGACTAATCAGAAATCAGCCCTGTAGTTGTCTTGACTTGAGGGAAGCTACACAGGTATGCATGCACAAGCTCACGTGCAGAAGGAAAGGCATGTAAATGCTGTGTGTCAGGTGCATAAGTGACTTGTTCTCATCCAGATGACACAATAAAACATGGCAGTTCAAGTCCTGATCTGGATCGACTGGAAAGTTTTGACGGATTTGGAAAGCTGCCCTGTCATAAAGTGGAAATTTTCATATGAAAGTTTGAAGCTTTCTGCTGCAGATGCTGCTGGAAAATCCAACGTCAAGCAAAACTTTTTAATAAAAGAAGTGTTATTAGTGGCTTGATCAAAAGAAATGTTAAAGCTGCTGCCAGTGGGGCGTTATGGTAACCACACAAGTCTCACACAGGATGTTTAAAAGGTAAACCTTGGACGGAAAGTTGCTGTACTAAAACAATGAGTTGTATTAATATTTAATTTGAACTTTGAGCAGCAAAATGTTGTAGTTTATTTCTAAGGCACAATAAATATAAGAAGAAAAAAGCACTGGAGATAATAAAAACAATTGGTAAAATACAAAAGGGCATTTGTTAAAACAAATTAAGCAATTAAAGTAGTAATTACTTTAGAATGTAATGTAATTATAAGAAAACAATAAAATGATGTAAATAGAAAGTTAAAGGTCATTACATTTAAATAATGTGGATGACATTTAAAAAGAGTTTAGGTGGTACAAATGTAATAGCTTTGTGCACCAGCCTGGACCTTGGGACAGGTAAAAGCAACTGATCCATGTGGAGGGTAGTCCTACATAAGGCTGCACTAGATTATACACCCAGCACCACTCAGTGCATTATAAATCCATGTTAAAGCCTGGGGCACACAGAAGACAGATGTGCGCCACGTCACGTCCGCTGCGTCATTTTAAAAATAAGCCATTAAAGTTACTGAGAGTGGCTACACGGGGAGCGCAGGGCCACATCCCAGAAACGTCGGTTCGCACAGAGACGCCTAAGATAGGTGCCTGTTCAATTTCAAGCAATGTGGCGCGGCCGTTTACAACATTGTGGAGTACTTTACAACAGACTGCGCGGAACAGCTCTACGGCACAAACCCAACCACCAAAACATGGACGAGGAGCTTTTAACTGCTACTTGATTACAGTATTGGTAACTTTAAAGTACTATTGATCTTAAAATATTCCAATAATTAGTTTACTTATCCAGTTGAGTCTCACAAAACACAACGCCAAGTCTGATCACATATAAACAAAAGTCACTTACCGCTTCCTGTTCTCAAGTCCCGCGTGATGTTGACTATCGTGCGATTTTCCAAGGAGCTTTCAGCAGCTAAGCGAGTCCTGTGCGACGGTGGCACAGGAGTTAAGTGCTCGCCCCGTAATCGGAAGGTTGCCGGTTTGAGCCCCGCTCAATTTGTCGCTGTTGTTGTGTCCTTGGACAAGACACTTAACTCACGTTGGCTGCTGGTGGTGGTTGGAGGGACTGGTGGCGCCTGTGCTTGGCAGCCTCGCCTCTGTCAGTGCGCCCCAGAGCAACTATGGCTACATCGTAGCTCATCCCCACCAGTGTGTGAATGTGTGTGTGAATGGTTGAATGACTGGTTGTGTTGTAAAGCACCTTGGAGGGTTCCAGGACTCTAGAAGGTGCTATATCAAATACAGGCCTTTTTTTTACCATTTGTGTGACTGTGGCACTTTAGTGGCGCAGCGCATCCGTCTTCTGTGTGCCCCAGGCTTAAGTCTTGCAAATCAGTCCTAAAATCACTAGGAAGCCTGTGACAAAAATGCCAACATTTGCTATAATTTTGATATAAGCTCAAAGTATTGGAGTAAAAATAATTAATTTAGCCTAGAAATCTAGACCAACTGTAGCAGTAGCTGATCTCTACAGGGTGATCTGCCAATCACAGTATTCTACGTTTGCTAGTTGGGCTTAAAACCAGAGCTACCATGTAGAAAAACTTGACATAGACACTGGAATGGCGCTCGTTTGAAATGGCTTTGGCATCAATTTCCTACGATTTAGACATTAACTTTTGTTTGAGACGTGAGCAAATGGAGATACTTAAGTCATTTATTTCGAAAAAGGATTTATTTGCTTCCTCTACGGCAAACTGCCCCGTTGACGGACATCCGTATTGGTGAGTACGTCACGCTGTTCGTAACTCTGATTGATAGCACCGTCCAACTGCGTGAGATGGTTTAAAAGACAACTGTAGATTCCGCCCCATGGCTGGGTGGTTTCAGTGGCTCGTAGCCAGACTACATATGAAGTAGGGCCACACAATACATCGCATACGTTTCATCACCGCAATATCGGCATGCGCAATACGCAGATCACAAAGGACAGAAACCCCCCCGCAATGAATGGTAAGCTCAAATGTTTGCTACACATAATGCACTTGCATCAAAACTAGGGCTGGGCGATATGGCCTAAAATCAATATTGCAGTATATTAAGGAGTTCACCTTGATAACGATAAAATGGACGATAACTACATGTATGTGCAAAAACTAAAGTTGTCCACTAGATGAAGCTGTCGCATGTATTTTATTGAGTCACGTTGTCATGTGACTCAATTTGGTACAGCTTCTTAAACGGACATGAACTTCATCAACTTACACACATTTTTATTTATTTTTTCATAACCAAACTTATTGACATGAGAAATTATATTGGTTAGATTCAGAAATTTCCATAATAATACATCTTCAATTTATCACCCAGCCCTAATAAAAGCAAAGGACAATAAGAGCACCAGTTCAGTCAAGTAAACTTACTGGAACTCGTTAAAACTTTGATGTTTTAGAGTGAGTCGGTCTGGGCTGTACAACTCCAAATAAAGTTGGGTTTCTCATAGGGATGTCCCGATGCAACTTTTTCACTTCCGATACAATACCGATATTGCAGTCTTCTGTGTTGACCAATGCCGATATCAATCCGATACATTATCAGCAAAAATCATACTTAATTTTACCTATTTGGTAGTGTGGAATGTATGAAAGGCTTGATTAAGTGATATTACTCAATCAGAGAACAAGAGCCAATTACAGTAAGTATGAAAAAAAAAATGACAATATTTTTTAGAGATGCACAATATGTCTGCATCAATATTGGTATCGGCAGATGTTAGTCATTTTTTAACATATCGGTAACGGCCCGATAAATAAAACTGCGTCGATATTAACAACCAATATTTTTTCCATCTTGTTACTGTTTATCAGTTTCAGAGGGTGAAGGGGGTGGTGTGTATTTGTTTAGTCATGTGACATAATAACTTAAATTCAACTTTAATAATTTTCATTCTATACAAAATCTGCTGATTTTAGAAGCATTAATTTCAGTATATCAGAATCGGCAAATATCTGTTATCGCCCATAACGGTGATATTATTATCGAATATCGGTATCGGCCAAAAAATTTCATATCGGTGCATCACAATTTTTTTTTTACCATTGGTTGCAAAAATGTGAACCTTAACGGACTGCTCATGTCGGAGATTTTTGATGGAGTCAGATATAATCTGATACAGTGTTTTTGGGCCAATATCGAATTACTTCCGATATCTAAACAGGACATCCCTAGTTTCTCACCAGTTTGGCTCAAACCTCAATACCATCAATGCAAAAGCATCTTGCAGTTTTTGGACCAATTGTGTCTTTATTGTATAATGCACTGCTACTAAAAGTCATAGCATGCTATTCCTGATTGCCCCCTACAATGTCGCATATAATCAGTATTATTTTGAAAGCCTGAAACTGGACGGCAATCATGACCGAATCACAAGCAGGCTAGTAATAATAGTGCTTTAATGCTTTTACACTGGCAGCCTTAATGGGGGCTTAGAATGAAAAGTCTTTAAGTATGTTGCATGAATGTTTGACCTACTTTCCTTTCTAGGCTGAAAATCTTAACCACAGTTAGTTTGATTTGTTCACACCACTGCACTCTATATATTTTAAAAGAACCTGAGATGATCTCTGAAGGCTCTGCTGCTTCTCCTAAGTGTATACACACACACACACACACACACACACACACACACACACACACACACACACACACACACACACACACACACACACACACACACACACACACACACACACACACACGAGTCACATTCTCTCTGACTGTCAGGGCAAACTGTGCAAACACACCCTGCTCTTAGCCTGTTTGTGTGTCTTCGTGTGCACACATGTGTGTGCTCACCATGGCTCGCCAAACTGTAAACAAGCAGTACTGTCTAATGTTTGCTTGTGTGTGTGTGTGAGAGAGAGACTCAGTGTGCCTTTTGTGGGTTTGTTTGAATTTGTGTGTGTGTGTGTGTGTGTGTGTGTGTGTGTGTGTGTGTGTGTGTGTGTGTGTGTGTGAGTGTGTGCATCTGTGTTTTAGTATGAGGGAGAGGGAGCTTGAGTGAGACGGAGACAAAGCAAGCATTTCTCTTTACCCTGGAGCTTGGCTAGGTCCCAAATGGAAGGCTTTGGATATGATGGGGTGGCTCACTCCAGGCTCTCATCAGTCTGTCACACCAAAAACTGGTTGGATACCTCTCGCAGGGTGGGCTTCAGTCACTTTGTCCAGTCAGTAACAAACTGTAACTTCATGTGTTTATTTATTTCTCTGTGTGTGAAAGCAGCATTTAGTCATGCAGCACTTTTAAGCGGTAAAGTAGCTCAGTAAAAAGGCACAAATGCACATTTAAACGGGGTAAAATGCTACGAGGGCTAATCAGCATGCTTACAAAGTACACACAGCTGAGATTGCTGCTGCCGTATTCATTTATAGGGTTCAAATTATCAGAAAAACATAAAATAATCGTATTTTTACGATTATTCAAATCTTAACTTTGTTTGTACAAAACACTTGACAGATTCCATCTTAATCATATGTATCGATCAATAAGGAGGTCATCCCTTGTTGCTTTCACACCATTTAAGAGGGAAGGTAAGATCGACTGCTGATTAAATGTGTGGATCATCATCATTGAGTTAGCTTTTCTGGAGCATACAGGTGTGTGTAAACACAATGCCATTTCACAGCAATTAGGATAAAGAAAGAAAGAATTTAAGATGACTGTCATTCTTCTCAACACGTTTACTCAAAGGTCAAACCGTGTGACTCTCAGAGAAATTGTAAATAAAACAAACAAGCGCTTCAGCTCAGATTCTACAAGCTGCAGTTTGCAAGTTCAAGGTTAAAGTTCACAGCTTTGATTTCTTTGGAAGAGCTGCAGAAACAAATCGTTCCACTCTAAGAAGAAAATCTCAACACGACTTTGATTTGCGATGTTTCATTTGAATTAACCACATTACTTCTAGAGCAACGTTATCTGGACAGATGAGAGCAAAACAGAGATGTTTTGTCGTAATATTTAAAAAACAAAGCACAGCATTTCAACACAAACTCATCATATGACCTTTCAGCACAGTGGTGGAGGGCTGATGATCTGGGCTCCTCTGTAGACCAAAGTATTCCAGAGTCAAATGTGAGGTCATCTGATGATCATCCCCAAAATGGCAACAAATCTACAACAGAATGTCTGAAAAGGTGGGAAAAACAAAATCGTGCAAAGTCCAGCTCCAGTCCATAGTCCAACTGGGTTGAATTGCTGTGGCGTGATCTCCACAGAGCACTGCAATAATTAGGGTTGCAATGGTGAGAAATTCTGGTGGATCACTATAGGCTGACAAATGATCAGTTTCATTATAATCCGTTATTTTACATGAATTGGTTTCACAGCTGTATTAATGCATGGTAAATGGTAAAACGGCCTGTATTTGTGTAGGCAAAGTGGGTTGAGTGTCTTGACCAAGGACACAGCATTCTCTGGTGGGAGCTGGGATTGAACCTGCAACCATCCGATTACTGGGCAACCTGCTCTACATTGTTTGTTTGTTTATTTATCTTTGGGGGCGGTGTTGCGACCCGTCTACGAGGGGCCAGGCCATAACATAAAGGATGATCCACTTTATTCAGATCCTAAGCAACCAGGTGTGATTCATTTATTTACAATATGTACAACTTATTTTTCTAATGGTTCAACTAAGAATGAAGGAGGTCATAACTCCATAAGGGTGAACCTAATGCCGAAATAGAGAAGTCTTAATGGATTAACTTCAGTGTTTTACATCGTGGTTAAAATTGATGATGATTTGAAGAAATGTACTTCTGTACTAAAGTTTAAAGCAGGTGTAAAGTGTCACATATTTACAGGGTATGAAAAGTATGTATAGACATTAATGAATTTTCATTGTGGATATTTATATTGGGGAAAATAAAATAAATGTATATTGGTTATGTATCTTAGGTGGAAAATAGGGTAGGCTAAAATAAGCATTGCTTCTGCCTATTCCTTTTTTGGTTTAAATTCAAATTGTTAATATTGTTTTGTTTGAAAAGAAAATTTTTATGTTAATGCTATAAACCAAAATAAAGACCGAAAGAAGAAAGAAGAAGAAATTCAAATCGGTAAATTTCTTCTAACCACAAAGTATTAGGCTACATTTTGAAGAAGATTGGGACCAAATTCTCTTAAACTGATGTAAAAGACTGAAAAAGTCCAACTGAACGTTGTTAGAACCAAGGGGGAGCTTAATCTTTTCACGCCACTTTTCCATTGTACCTTTGTTTTAGGATATTAATTAAAACATGGAATCTGTTGTGGGCTTTTGTGCATTTGAGTTTAGAATTGAATAACTTTAAAACCTGTTAAAGACGGGATCATTTGTACTAGGCCAGCATACATTTAATTGTATAACTGAATGATTATGCTTTCTCTATACCACAAAGATACTGAACGATACCAATCTTGTTATTTGAAAGAAAATGAGCATATTTCTGCAGGGCCTCATCACACATCATCCCAAAATCAACCAATAATGCAATTAGTTGTCATTTTCTCTTCAGAGTGATTTTTTTCTTTGTTTATACAACAGGTAGCGTGTAGCAATACGAGTGGAGGAACAGACCACATGCTTGCTTGCCTGCAACTGTTGATAGTGGTGAATTCTAACATGCAATGTGGTTTTTGTTAAGACCACACACACTTTCACACATAGAATGAGGGAGCATGACCCACTTATTGAAGGACAGCATTATAGCTGGCAAAAAAAAACAAGAAAAATAGCTCTTTTTTTACTGGGCTTACCCCTGGAGATGACAACTAAGAGCAAAGCAGAAGTTCAGTTCAGTTTATTGTGAAGTAGAACATTCTTAAGTCTCAGCTAGCATCTATAAAAAAACTGGAAAAGCAGAGGTTTCTTCATAGATTTCGTCAACAGTCTTCTATTAATTTGAGTGTTTAAAACTAGTTTGCACCAGTGAAATCTTATCCAGCTATTTTATTGCAACAGTTTTTCTTTAAGTATGTTAGCCTTGTTGCATTGCTCCCCTCCTCCCACGCATTGCCCTTTTGAAACTGTCCTCTCTCCAAAGAGACAGTTTTTGTCATTGTTGTGAGTTTATGTGGCCAAGTTATCCCACCCACCACGTGGCCTCAATCCTGTTCATAGTCAGGGATAAAGCTGCAGAACCAATGAATCAAAGTGTTACCTCTTCCATCTGAATAATGTGATGAAAATGACTCGGGGGGGCTAACTAAGAACACCTCGCTCCAGCTGGATCGTTTGAAAGTCAGCACATCTAAATGGATTGCAGCATGTTCATTTCCACTATGTCTTTCTTGTGTTTTCCATTTTCTGTCTGTTCCTTTTCCCTTCCTAGGTAAACCCTTTGGTGGTGTGCGTAGGCGCACCATGGCCCAGACCCTCCAGATGGCGATCCCGAACTTTGGCAACAACATTTTAGAGTGTCTGAATGAGCAGCGTCTGCAGGGCCTCTACTGCGATGTCTTTGTCGTGGTCAAGGGCCACACCTTCAAGGTACTTTTCAAACGTTAAAATACCATAGTAGTGACTTTGTTTTGGGTAAACGTTTTGCATGACTTACTGTGTTTTTTTTTTTTTTTGTTTGTTTTTTGTTTTTTTTGAAGAGTAGATGTAACTAGCAGTAGCAAAGTTCAGCACTTTGGTGCATCAGGGCTCAAGTTTGCCACCAGTATCTTAATATTTCTGTCAAACTGATTGTACACAAATTTGTTTTAAGATGGCAGTAATAAACAAGCCATTAGCTTATTGGTCCTAAAAATGTCCCACCAAAACAAGGCCATTCAGTAAGCTAACAGCAATTAATATTAAAATGGTAAGTATTTATCAAAATCATCAATTTCATTCTTATAGTGCTTTTCACAAAGAAGAAGGCAGCCCAAAGTGGTGAACACAACATAGGAAATAAGACATTAGAAAGCGTAAAAATATGAAAGCGAGAACACATTTATGCATTAATAATTAAAAACAAATGAAAGCAGCAATACCTATATATAAAAATACAATCACAAAAAAACTACATTACACAAAAAACCTTAAAAACATAAACCAAAACTTTACAATTGTCACAATAGTGAACTGGAAGCCAGTGCTAAATCTTCCAGAGTGGTGCAATATACTTTTAATTTTTGGATATAGTTAAAAAGCTGGTTGCAGAGTTTGATACCATTTGTAACTTGGCTATCAATGCCAGGTTAAGTCCAGCTTCCAAGGAGTGCAATAATCCAGTCTGGAATAATGGAGGCGTATATGATTGTTTCCACCAACGTCTTAAACCTGCAATGGTAAATCTGCAAAACAAGCTAGCTTAAAACATTTTTCGGCCTTTTAAACAACATTCTAGCATAGTGTAGCTATAAATATTTTGTGGGGGAAAAAAAAATGAAGTGGTTCTCTCGCATTTGTTTGAAAACCTCATCCAGTGACATGGCTTGGTCCGAAACCAACGATTGGACCATCCAGTTTTTGGTCTCACTTGTAAATTTACTTACACTTCTTATGCGCATGCACATTAAAAACAATTACACAGATCACACTTCCACATGGCAGAGACATCTATTTAATAGCATCAAAGAAGTTGGGACTCTCCGGGTTTCATTGCAGAGTGGGGGGACAGTGGGTAGGAGGATTGCAGGTTCGCACCCCATGTGTTGGGGTTGTAGTACTCTAGAACGGGGCTATTCAATTCCAGGCCTCAAGAGCCAGTGTCCAGCACCAGGGCCTGATGAACTGCTGCACAGGTAATTCAACCACTGAATCCGCTGTGTTGGACCAGAAAAACCACAGAAACATGCTCAATACCGGCCCTCAAAGCCTGGAATTGAATAGCACTGCTGTAGAAGGTAATTTACAATTTTGTTTTAGGGATCAGCTTCATCAAGGATGCTTGAAAGATTGCCATCCTCTGCTCTGCTGCTTGTAAATCTGATGGAATTATGTCTAAAAGTATTTGTTCAAACTGTTTTTCGTTTTTTGTGACTATCAGAGAGAAGAAAATCTAAAGCCATTTTGTGAGTTTCACTCAACTAAAAACTTTTCCAATAAATGCATGACGGTGCATAAACTGATACTTCCTCTATAATCCCTCTTCTTTCATGTCATGTTGTATGTAAAGTATTTTTAGATTCCACGTTGGAAGTGGAAGACACTGGAAGTTTAACATGTGAGCTGCTGTCTGTGTTGGCAGGGACTGCTTTGTGAAATGGACTTACAGTGATAGTGTGTATTTTTCCTGGTGATGGGGGGCAGTAGATATCTAAATTGTTGCAGTCAAGCTGTGTTTTTGTGCTGGAGTAAGAACTTTCCAACGGATGCTCATTAGGGTCTAATAGGCCTGGGAAGTGCAAACTTCAGCAAAATGGCAAGCACATCAGACTCCCTTTCATTATTGGCAATGAGTGAAGAGATAAATGTGTAAAACAACAGCATTTATGAATGGTGAAAGTTTTGTAACCATTTTTTACAAATCAGTAAATGTGTTTTGTCCTCATGGGCTTCCATAGAAGGAAACATGGCATCTAATATGGAGTCGCCCAGAGACTTAGGGTGTTTCTCAATGTCAAGGTGCCTGGCCTCGCAAGGCAATGTCTTGCGAGGCCAGGCACCTTGCTTACGAGGACACTGTCCTTACTTGGTCAAAGAAAATGGTTAAATGGAACAGACTTGCATCACGTGTTCGCGGCTTCCACGGCGGTCACCTAACATCATGTGACACAGGAGATAATGTTATATTTTATACGTAAAAGATTCAATATAAATATATAACAAGACTTTCACTTTTTAAATTGTGTATATATTAAATTAAATATCTAAGCGAGTTACTACCCGCTAGCCACCGGAGCTGCAAATACTAAGCATCTAACCAACCATGGATAACTTCTTTGGCTCTAAAAAAAAAACCTTTTTAAATTAGTTGACTTACATTTAATCTTGAAAATTGCCCCTGAAGTAGCTGCCAGCTTCTGATTTGCCAACCTTTTGAAAATACTGCGGTGAATTCTGGGAAATTTTTGACCAAGGCTAGGCTACAAGACACCTTCTGTGTATCCTTGCTCAGCTAGCTAAATGGCTAACAAACAGAGAACACACACATTGGAACACGTCTTGGCGGTTCCTGATGACATATTTCTTAGGCAACCGGGGCGGAGCCAAGACATCAAGGCAAGGTTCCTTGACATTGAGAAACACCCTTAGTCCCGCTCCCATGTATCTTAGACCAGATTTTTATGGTTATATGTTACAAAGCTGCCAATATTTTTCAACAAATGGACACCATTTCATTGATTTTCAACATTTTGATGGATATTTCCAGAGATTAACAAAAAAACTACATATTGTCCCTTTAACTGAATTTAACCTAAATAATCGTTTTTATTTATGCAAATAACTAAATTTGTTATTTGCATAACAAATGTTATTTTGCTAATTCATCATGCCTATGACCTTTGAATAAGGAATAAGTAAACTCCTAAGGGTTCGCAAAGAATCCAAATTTTAAATGGTAGTTTTACTCACTTGATTACCAACAGCCTTTAACCAAAATATCTATCTTAAGCTGAATCTATGAGAATTCCTAAAGATATCACAGTTTGTCTCAGAACTAACATCAACAAAGGGATGTCCAACGATTTGTTATTTATTTATTTTAGTTGACATCTCCATGGTTTCTGCTGAATGAATTTCAAATTCCAAAACTTGAGGCTTTTTAGGTCTTCCACATTTTAATCACACACCGCCCAATGACTAGATGAAAAATAAGTTAAAAAGCAGCCTAAGTGCCTAAAAAAACATCAGCAGTCTTTAAAAATGCCAAAAGAAATATTGATCAAGACCACTTTAAAAAATTGTTAAAATAATCGAGTAACTGCAACAAAACTATAAAGACATAATATGTTTTAATGCTTTAAAATTTACAAATGCCATAAATGTTGCACGTATATATCAAGATTTAAAATGCTGAAATGTAAAAGTTTCCTAACTGCACTACCCTGTGCCCTAGGCTCATCGAGCTGTTCTGGCAGCGAGCAGCTCTTATTTCCGGGACCTCTTCAGCAGCAGCAGCAACGGATCAGGTGGTAACGGCAATGAGACAAGCCCAACCGTAGTCGAGCTCCCGCCTGCTGTGCAGCCTCAGAGCTTTCAGCAGATTTTGACTTTCTGCTACACAGGTCGCCTTAGTATGACAGTGGGAGACCAGTTCCTCCTCATGTATACTGCTGGTTTCCTTCAGATCCAGCAGATCATGGAAAAAGGCACAGAATTTTTCCTCAAGGCATGTCTAAACAGTTTTTATTTGTATATCAAGTTAATTTTGAGTCTCTTTAAACATCCGTGTTGATGTTAAAAACCAGATGAATCTAAAGTATGTATTCCTTTCCAGGTATCCTCTCCTAGTTGCGACTCCCAGGGTCTTCATACAGAAGAAACCCCTCCCTCAGAGCCCCAGAGCCCCGTAACACAGACCAGTAACAGTGCAGCACGCCCGCCCTCCAGCCTGACTCCCTTACCTCTGGTATCACGAGTTAAAGCGGAGCAGCCAGCCAATCAGACAGATGCAGCCGCTCCTTATTCTGTAGTCTGCACTCCCGTTGCCAAGCGGCTTTGGGAGGGAGGCAGCAGCCGAGACGGTGGTGGGGTGGGTTCGGGGGGAGGAGGAGGAGCCAGAAAGGCAGCCAGGTACTCCCAGGAGGCGGTTCGGGGGAGTGCCATCCAGAGTCCTGGGGCTGTCGGGTTGGCCATGGGAATGAGCGCCACCACAACTGGCCTGGCGGGGATGGTGGCAAGTGGCGGGATGAGCGGGAGCACCAATGGGAACTCTGGTCCAGGTGTAGGCATGTCGGAGGGCGCCAGCCCCGGCACCATGAGCACCTACGCTAGCGACTCGCCCATCAGCTACCATGATGATGAAGAAGAAGAAGAAGGGACAGATGAAAGTGCCGAAGAGCAGTACAGGCAAATCTGCAACATGTATACCATGTACAGTATGCTCAACATGGGAGCTGCAGGTAAGGGGCTAAAAGATATAAAACACAGAGGGCAATGCCGGTTGAGACATGAGTCCCACCACCTAAATCCTGTGTGTTTGTAAATGTTAAATGGACTGTATCGTGTATCTTCAGCAGCTGGCGAGCGAGTTGAGGCACTACCGGACCACACAGAGACACGAGGTCGGATGCGAGGCCGAGATCTTACGTGTCTCCCAGCAGAACTCATCGCTCAGATAGGCAACCGCTGCCATCCCAAACTGTACGAGGAAGGAGATCCTGCTGAGAAGCTGGAGTTAGTCTCAGGTAGGAGTGTTAGAAATAACCAGGATATTTGTGAAACAACCACTATGGCCGTCTACATTTCAGTGGCATATGTAGTGGTTCAATAGTTACATCTTACATAAGAAAATATCAAAGGTTCCATAGAAAATATGAAATCAATTTGATGTATCTTTGAATATTACTTTAAACAGAAGATCGGAACTTTTTATTGCAGAGATTAGTTAACACTTTGTATTAACCCAGAGTCAAAAGAGAGAGAGAGAGGCAAGTTTTAAAGTGTAAGAAGATTTACTTGTAAACAGTTTAAAATAAGGCTAACTCTAACTCTAAACACTCTGTGTGATGAATGGATCTAGGTGTGAATGAGGCAAGATGAATGGTAATGTGGAATGTTGTTATCAGAACTCTCGTTTCCGGAGAAGCATTAGTTCTGTGTGGGAGCGAATGTTTTGCTCTAAACTACAGTCGGAGTTTCAAAACCACATTCAGACGCTATCTTGCCGTTCTACATACCCTTGCGGAGACCTCCGTTGTAGATCCAGAATGCCAGGTCCTTGGACCTCCCTTGGTACCAGAGCCGATGAAACGGCGTACGGTACGACAGACTAGTCTTGGGATTGCCTCCAGGTAAGCGGCAGGTGTTTGACAGCGTCAGCGGGACCTTGAAGGGTCAGTGAGTTCAGCTTTTACTCTGAAGGAGCGTTGCGTTCAGGTGTAGCTTGCAACAGGTTTTATTATCCAGCTTGTCAAGGTTCTTTGTGGTTAAAAAGTTAAGAGTGGCCGGCTCGAAACTCTAGAACGTTTGAACCGAGTTAAGGGTGACGTGGGAGTAGTTTTATAATTCAGATGTTTTGATTTATGGTCGAATCAGAAATTGACAACAAAAATAAACACCGCACAGATCACGCCACGCGTCAGAAAGGAAAGCTCTGATTGGAGAGACAAAGGGATGTGTCATGTGATCTTAACATTACGTGTGATCAGTCTAGTGTGTAGTTTAAAGTTATATTACTTATTATATGCTATCATAGGATTATAATATCAAATAATTAATATTCTCATTTCACAGATTGATTGAACATTAGCTCACATTATTATTGGGACTAACAAAGTTATTTGATTATTATTTAATAGAGTTCTTCTGATCTTCGCTTGAGCTGTAGGGGGAGGCATATAGCTAGTTAAAACAGTTTGGATGCAGAGGCATCAAAGGCCTTGAGCAATATCTCAAGAAGATTAGTTCTTCATGAGGAGAGAGGGAAGATGACCGTTAGGTGGAAAACAGTTCCTTCATGACGCTACACAGGCAATGATGCATTTGCACATGCGTGTTTTTGGTAGCAAAACACTTTTTGGAGGGTTGTAGGGTTGCACTCTGGAAACCAAATAACATTGAAAAAACATTCCTGAAAAGGTATGTTTTCACTTTATTTGTAAAAAATTTAGAAAAAGAATCAAAAGTATGTACATTTTCAAGGAATGAGAGACCGGTATCACTAAAGAAATAACATTGTTTTCAAATAAAATGTGTTGCTTTATACATTTAAAAATAAAACCAATTCTAAGCCACATTATGGACCCATTACAACTGTTTGGTTCTTTAATAAAAGAGTCTAGGGGCTTGTATTTCCATCGTGTAACTCTGAACTATCATGGTTTGGAAAACTTTGACTCACTCTGAAAGTTTTTTATGCATGGAACAAAAGAATTGCAGTATTCAACATGACATGAGAAAACTGACTCAAACAACTTTTAAAATTTTAAATAAACAGTCCTTTGTGAAAAAGTTACTGTTTTGTATTGGCGCGAATCAGGCGTTACAATCAGAATACAGGGAGATGGTGCGAACTATTGCAATACTAAAAGCCAGACGATATTTGCAATTTCTAAAACTGAATTTAATTGGAAAACTGAGGGCTAGACACTTTGATTTTTATAATTATATCTGGTTTTTCCACCAGAACGAAGGCTGTAAATTAGGGCTGCTCGATTATGGCAAAAATAATAATCACGATTATGGTGACTGAAATTGAGATCACGATTATTTAGGACGATTTTTCAATTTATGTTGATTTTATTTGTTTTTATTCAGTCATAAAATTGCTCAGGGCACAATCAGGACAAAAATAAGAAACAAGATGATCACTAAAAGAACTCCTGATTCCCTGTATAAAAGACCAATATACTTATAGCTCATAGTCTATGACCCAAGGGCTGTAGACCTTGGTTTAACTCATTTAAGTCTAACCAGTACAGAACCAAATACCAATATCTTGCAAATACTGACAGCAAGAATTATACAGTGGCATTTATAACAAATAAATGCAAATAAATTGATGTTCACAAAATGTTGCATAACATTTATTGAGTTGTGTCAAGGTGCTGTAGGAGAGTGCACTAGCACCGTGTCCTCAGAGAGATTAGTTATTATTTATCAGCGTGAGGAAGTTATTTCTACCTTATTTACAAACTATTTATTTACAAGTCCATCAGTTAATGTAATAATTGTCCCAACCACAGCTGCACCCCCCACCCCCCAACCCGGTCTCACAGCAATCAGGGGCAAGCTGCACGTGTGTTTAGCGCGCCGCACGCGCACATTTAGCCGTTTTTAGCGGCTCAGGAGTCCGCAGGTGCGGTGTGTGTGTCACTCACTCTGGTTACTCCAACAGGGAGCAGGGCGGCTCCGAGAGCTGTCTTTAGCGACTGACACATCACTACATCATTCCCTTTCCTAATGTCCTGAAGAACGGTCCGGAGTGCAGGCGGAGTGTTTAGCTAACCTGCAGGAAACGTCGACGATAGTTATCCAGAAAGTAGCTAAGGGTTACCAGAGATGTTTCTGAGGTGTTCGCTAGGTACTTTTAGGATTAAAAAGTCAAGAAGGGGGTCTGAAAAGCTGTTAGAAATAGGGTCAAAGTCGCTAAGTTGGCAACACTGTGGAGGAGCGCTTCATTTGCAACTCAGGGCAGCGCAAGCGGGAGGAGCAAATAATCGGCTTGTTTTGTTTTTTATAATCGTTCAAAACTCAGATCGTAATCGTGATTAAAATTCGATTAATTGAGCAGCCCTACTGTAAATGGTAAATGGCCTGTATTTGATATAGTTACATGCCTATCCTATCCTCATCTCTCCTAGAGAGCCGGGGACATAATATAGTGCCTTCCAGAGTCCTGGAACCCCCGAAGGCGCTTTACAACACAGTCAGTCATTCACCCATTCACACACACACACATTTGCATCCTGGTGGGGATGAGCTACGATGTAGCCACAGCTGCCTGGGGCGCGCTGACAGAGGCGAGGCTGCCGAGCACAGGCGCCACCGGTCCCTCCGACCATCACCAGCAGGCAAGGGGGGTTAAGTGTCTTGCCCAAGGACACAACGACAGTGACAGACTGAGCGGGGCTTGAACCTGCAACCTTCCGATTACGGGGAGAGCACTTAACTCCTGTGCCACTGTTGTTGTAAAAATTGCTGCCACATAGTTGTGGGAGTTTGAATTGCACCACACAAAAATACAGTAAGTGTTTGCATGTAAACTCTTAGTAAAAATATTAATACACTGCTAATAAATAACAATTCATTGTTATAACATGTATTGATATTTCCTTACATCCCGACTGTTTCATGAAAGCCACAGTGCTTTCTTCTTTCAACACAGATGTTTAGTGTAAACTTTAGTGGTGAAACCACGTCTTATACAAGTTACAGCTGAGCTACAACAAAGAAATCTGCTTTTAGGTTGTTTTAAATAGTTTTTTATGCTAATAGTGCAAAGATGGGTACATGGTATATGCTTACTCTGGCTTTCTTTTTGTGGTGAGTAACACTGTTTCCTAAAGGTTGAAACCTTGACTGTTTTTTTTTTCCTGTGTGGATTTTTTCATTCAGTGTTGTTTTTGCTACTTTTCAACCACAGTTTCGATTTAATGCAAATTCTGAATGGGAAGTGGGTGATTTTGTGCGTGCTTAGTTGTCTCTGTGTATTAGGGGCAGCAGTAGCTCAATGGTTGGGCGGGTTGTCCAGTAATCGGAAGGTTGCAGGTTCGATCCCGGCTTCGGACAGAGAATTCTGCTGTTGTGTCCTTGGGCAAGACACTCAACTCACCTTGTGGGTGGCGACCGGTGGTGCCTGTGCTCGGCAGCCTCGCCTCTGTCAGTGCGCCCCAGGGCAGCTGTGGCTACTTCGTAGTCACACCAGTGTGTGAATGTGTGTGTGAATGGATGAATGATACACTGTAGTGTAAAGCGCTTTGGAGTCCTTACTCTGAGAGGCGCTATGCAAGTGCGGGTCATTTATCATTTATGTTGGTCTTCTAATAGCTATTGTCTTGTACCTCTCGCCAAGTAATAATTGAAATAGACCCTCTGCATCTCTTCCAGGATGGTGTGAATTTATTGTAAATAAATAACCAACTCAATATTTACTTGTTATTGATTTGCTTCTCTTGCAGCTTAGAACAAACCTTTTTGCTTGAATAGTGTGATATGATTTTTGGTAACCATGTGTTGCATGGAGTAAATGCGATTGGGAGTTTGTCAGAACAGGTGAAAAGCCCACGTAGGAGCTCTATAGCACAGATAATCCTTATGGTATGAACATCATTCAAAGTTAATGTTTACATGACAAACATGGCGTTTTATATCTTGATAACTATATTTGCTTGCATACATGCATGTTTGTTATAATACGACCGTTGGTTGCTTCTGTTTTACAACAAATGCAACACACCGGCTTCCACAGGTTAGGTGGTTCACTATGCTCATCCAGTTTGAATCCAAATGATCCCAAACTGCAGTAGTTGCGTTTTCCTGATCTCAACTTGCATTTCATGGTTCAATTCAATTCAGTTTACTTATATAGCACCAAATCACGTTAGGAGTCGTCTCAAGGCACTCCACAAAGTAATCATTCCATTAGAGTTCAGTTCATTATTCCAATCAGTGAAAGGTTTCCTATATAAGGAACCCAGTGGCTTTCATCGAGTCCCTGAGTCCTCATACTAAGCAAGCATGTGGTGATAGTGGAGAGGAAAACTCCCTTTTAACCCTCAGGCTTCACTTTTATTTACTATACACTTGAGTCTTTCAGGACAAAAACGTCAGCTGGTAAAAATGGCTATAAAATATTTATACTTTTTTTTCTTTTTTCTTTTCTTAGATCTGTTAAACAACTTCATCCCTGCTCAAACATATAAAGATTTGTATTTAAGGATTTTAACCATTCAAATGTCAGTTTGATTACTCAAAATAATTTCTGTAATTTATGAAGAAAATACAAAAAATGAGTTATTTAAAAAAATAATACTTTTTCTTCCTGAGGCATTTATTATAAATTAGTCTTGGCCATGTTATGAAATGTCTAAAAAATAAAAAAAATTCATTGATAGTTTTTGGGTAGCAACAGATTTGTCTTGGCGTACAAAAACGTCCCATTGACTTCCATTCAAAACACAGTTTTTGATCCTGTAACATCTGCTACAAATAATCATGCATTCTGTGATATTAGGCTTTCATTATGGAGAAAAGTAGTCAAATTTATGATTTTTACTGTTCACCACCAAATTCGGTCATTTATGGCCCAGGCGAGAAACTCTACACATTTCTTTAGATGTTCTGCTGTTTGTATTGAATTCAAAAGGTCAACCTGACCTGATAAGTTCTGATGAGAATTAAAAAGAGAGAGATCATATCTCTCCTGTCTTAGCTTCCCTACATTGGCTGCCTATTAAATTCAGAATAGATTTTAAGATCCTTCTTCTCACATATAAAGCTCTTAATAATCAAGCTCCATCATACATCAGTTATCTGATTGTTCCATACGTTCCTAATCGAGCACTTCGCTCTCAGACTGCAGGTTTACTGGTGGTTCCCAGAATATCTCAAACTAGGATGGGAGGCAGATCTTGTAGTTATCAGGCTCCTCTCCTGTGGAACCAGCTCCCAGCTTTAGTCCGTGAGGCAGACACCTCGTCTACTTTTAAGAATAGGCTTAAAACATTTTTTATTTGATGGGGCCTATGGTTAAAATCTGATGTTAGCCCAGATCTGGACAAGTGGGGGAGTAGAGGGAGGTGGAGTGTACAGTCGGTAAAGACGGCTCTCCCTTGCCCTGCCTCCAACATGCCTCCATCTAAATAGGATAGATTATCCAGAGTTATCTCTGTAGTTATGCTGCTATAGGCTTAGACTGCTGGAGGACACACTGACCACTTTTTACACTCTACTGCTTTATTCTACAGTCTGCTCTTTAACTGTACTATTTTCTGCAATTTCAGCTGTTAACTTTATTTTTTCTCTAAGTGTTTTTCTCCCCAGAAGAAGCTACAACGTCGTTCTGCTGAGCTGTGGTGGCCTCATGGAGTCTAGCACACTGCTGCTGACTACTTAAACATTCTCCCTCTCCTGATAATAAGTTTTTGCTTTCCTTGACGTTGGACGTGCTAATACTAGTTTATCCGTTTAATTATAGATTCACTAGGATAAATACAATAAAGTTTATCTCTCGCCAAATAGAATATTTACTAAGAAATCACGATGTAGCCATAGGCACATTACTTGGTGTGTGTGTGTGTGTGTGTGTGTGTGCGTGTGCGTGTGTGTGTGTGTGTGTGTGTGTTTGTTTATATACACTTAGGAGAAGCAGCAGAGCCTTCAGAGATCATCTCAGGTTCTTTTAAAATATATAGAGTGCAGTGGAGGATGGCTGCTTATAATGAGCCAGGATCCTCTGGATGTCTCTTCCTGTTAAAAGGGAGTTTTCCTGTCCACTGTCGCTAAATGCTTGCTTAGTATGAGGATTGCAATAAAGTCACTGACACTAGTTAGTGACTTGATGCAATTTGCTGGGTTCCTTATATAGGAAACATTGGCGCTATATAAATAAAATTGAATTGAATTGTAAAGCCGGGCGTACACTGTGAGACTTTTTCACTTTTTTGAGCCGATTTTCCAGTCGTGCGAGAAGCCACGACATCGGGGCGAGTTTTGCGCCGAGCGGTCGTGTAGTGTACAGGGGGTTACGAGAGGCGATTAACACCACGTGACCAGCCGCCGATCAGCAGTCGTGAGGTCGCAGGGACTTCTGGTGTGTTTAATATTTCGCTCGTCCCTCGTGAGGGTATCGCACTGTTGAAGCGGCGCTGCGAGCAGCTGCTAGCAGCTACGATCCAAAAAAGTATCAGAACCGCTCACGGCGCATGCGCGCGCAATCCTGCATCAACGCCGGTCGCTCGCTATTTCCCTAATAACACACGCTGTTCGTTTTTGTTTCTACACGTTTTTTTTACTCACAAAGATTGTCAAGAAAGCGTGTTTGTTGTGTTCATGTCAAATGAAACTGATCACTAAACACAGATTCACTTTCTTTATTTCGTTTTCCTCATCCAACCCCCATAAATCCTTGTGTGTCCTCCTGCAGCACTCCCGAAGGACAACAGGCAAGACAAAAAAGTCTGACGTGTTGAGTAAAAACTGCTATTTTTAGCACATTTTTAGGGCCGACGTGTTGCTACCAGACGTACAGTGTGAGCAGTCAGGTCGCATGCGAGAACTGGGTCGTGCAGTGTGAGCACATGACTCGTGAGATCTGCTCTGCGAGGAAGTCGTACAGTTTGAGCTGAAGCTGAACGCTGCGAGTGAAAAAGTCGCACAGTGTACGCCCGGCTTAAGTAGATAAAACACAGTTTGACTCTCTTACTGAACTTCAAAGTGTAGAAAACAAATTCAATTAGTATACATATATGTATACATATAGACACAACATATACCAAGTAGTGTTTCTATGGCTACATTGTGATATCTTAGTAAATATTCTATTTAGTAAGATATACAATTTAGTGTCTAAATCTTAGTAAATCTATAATTAATTCTACAGGTGACCTAGTAGTACCACATTCTATGTTAAAGAAAGTAAAATGTTATTATCAGGAGAGGGAGAGCGTTCAATGGTTAGCAGCAGTGTGTGAGCCGATGGCCGCCCCCTCAGTGAGGCCATCACAGCTCAGCAGAACACCATTGTAGCTTCTTCTGGGGAGGAAAACACTTGGTGAGATCTTGTACCTGGCAAGTAACTGGTGTGAAGATTAGTTCCTCATTGCATAAGGAAGTGAGAAGGGGAGAGGTTAGTGCGCTCTGATGCACTGGAGTGAATCCTTTTGTCTTTGGTAGAAAGAGAGAGAGAGAGAAGAAAAACAAATAGGCGTGGAAATGAAAATAATCAAGCTCATTCTAATTTATTGTGGAATTAATTGATTTATTTCTTATTGAGACCGACTTATGCAGATCTCATGTTTATAGGACAAAACGTTTGTTTTTAAATCCCTTTAAAGTGGAGAGTGTGCACATCCACACTCCCATTGACTTCCTTCAATATTTTCTTCAAATTTGGAAGCAAAGGGCCTTTTTAACTTTTCATATCTCCTGTGCTGAGGCCTTTATTAGGCATGTTTCCACTACCAGAACATTCCGACATGTGAGTGTGTCCACCTAATCGGGCCAGCCGAACAGGTCATTTTCCGGACTATGTTCAGGAAGTTTGGGAGGACCTGAACAGGGGTAGGTACTTGGAATGGTTCTGGTTGAGTAGCTGTGTAGAACTTTTAGTTAACTCACACTGATTGATTGTAACTGAGCAGGAAATAACATCAGCAGACATTGTCCAAAACAACCGGCAACAGTAAAATTAGAAGAGTTGATTGTGTAGCAAAAGAAAATAAGCACCAATCGCACTGCTTTAAAATCGCCGTTACTAAATTCTCAACACTGAAAAGCACAGTGGATATTCCCCCACAAAAACATGATTTTCAGGGCTTTGTTGTCTCACAGAGTGAAAAAAAAAGCTTCTGGTCACTGAATGCCACATTTTACATCATGCAGCTGTTCTCGTCCTCCAAATGGATTTTATCATGCTGTATTTTAACAGAATAAAACTTAATGTTGTTAATGTTACTGTGGATGCTTTTTGGCGCTTATCAGTCACATCACTCGTGCCGATTCAGTCGTGATATGGTAACGTCTGTGCAAAGTCCTGAAAGGGCAGAATTTGTTAGATACAACAGCTGAGAGGGCCAGGTCGTTGAATTTCCCGCTCAGGTTCCCCTTCCCAGAAATTACCCTGAAGTTCCATCAATGGAAACATGCCTACTATTCCTCCTTTATCTGCTCCATCTCCAGCTCATCTTGGGCTCTTTTAAGGTAATCTCATACATGTAGGTGATAGTCAACTCTACATCAAAAGCAGAACCTCCCTGAACCGTCTACAGGTGGTTCAGAATGCCTGTGCTCGGCTTCTGACCAAGTCCTCCAAACACACCCACATCACCCCACTTCTCCTCCAGCTTCACTGGCTGCCAGTCAACTTCAGGATTCATTTCAAGGTCCTGGTTCTGGTCTATAGGGCCTTACATGGACAAGCACCATCTTACATTGGTGATCTTAGTCCCTACACTCCCAGCAGGTCCCTGAGGTCCAGTGACCAAAGCCTACTGGTTGTGCAGCACTGGGGTAAAGACCAAAGGTGACAGATCATTTGCTGCTGTGGCCCCCAGACTCTGGAACTCTCTCCCCCTGAGCCTGAGATGGTCTCCTTCGAAAAGCAGCTGAAAACCCACCTGTTCAAGCTGGCTTTTCTGTGACCTCCTGTTCATCCTTTTCTTCATCCTTTTTTATGATTCCATACCTTTTGCTTTTCCATTTTTATTTCACATTTCTTAATCCTAATCTTTCCTTTTCTGCCATTTTTATTATCTTTTTAAATCATTATTTTAATTGTTCTCGTGAAGCGTCTCATGATATTGTTCTTGAGGGGTGCTAAATAAGGAGTTATCTTTTTCTTCTACCTAAAGCAAAGTAAACAAGTAATGGACATGTTTGAGAAGTAGATGCATCTACTTATTGCTCAGGCTTTCTAACAGCGAGTGTTTTGGTGCTAACCAACATTTCTGTTTGATTGAGAGATGACCGTCTGCATTTACCACAAAAACCTACATAGCAGTTAATTTGCATTCAAAGTTTTTATGAAAGCAGGCATTTTGCCAATCGACTGTTACAAATGTCAGTCACACATTATACCCATAAGACATGCATCTTTTTATGAACTCGTTGTTAGACCAGCTTTTTTGTTGTTTTTATCCCTAAATATTTTATTTAGGAAAACAAAAGCTTGTGCCTCCTCCTTTATAGATGGACCTTTTTCGAAAATGTCTTTGGAAAGTTGTAATTTTAATAGTAAATATTTGCTTCATTGTTTTGGGCTTGGAAGGTTTTAATCTTGGTTCTGTGGAGTAAAACATTTTCTTTAAACCAGCAGATCTAAACAGAAACAGATACATGGCACTGATGTGTACACACACACTCAGAGGCGGCTCAGAGGAGAAGACGGGGCTTGGCACTGAAATGCAGGATTGTGTTGCACGTGACTCAGTGTGTTTATGTCAAAGACATCCTGTGATAATCTTGTGTTTGGTGCGGGCGTGGTTAGACTTTATAGTAGTGTGTTTATGCATTTGTTTGTGCGTGTTTGTGTGCGCGTGTGGTTTGAAAGGTGAAGAAGAGCAATAGATGAGAACAAGTAAATCATAATGCTGGCAGGTGCTATTGTGCAGTAAAAAAATAAAATAGCTTACGTTAGATAAGGAAACTGTGATTCGGGTGCAAATTCCAAATGCAACTTGTAAAAGGAAATCAAAAGACAATTTGAGGGGGAGAAGAAAGACTTTAATGTGACAAAAATTCAAACTAAAATGTGAAAACACCAGCTGCAGCCACAGTAACATGATTTGAATCCCAGTTGCTGCTGGATAAACAGTTTCTCTTGCTCCTGACATTATTATTACATGATGCACAACCCCCATCAAGAATAAAGGAGCCATTTAGCAAAGAGATGAATATGATTATACTTGCATTTGCAAGTGGATTCTTTAAGCTTCTTTCTTTTGTAGGTACTTCTGTGTATATTTCGCGAGCGCAGCTCATGAATTGTCATGTGAGCGCTGGGACCAGACACAAGGTGCTGCTGAGGAGGCTGCTGGCTGCCTTCTTTGACAGGTTTGGTCTATTTCTGTTGTTTTTTCATGTGGAGTTCAAAGTTCTAATATAGAAATTAGTTTATTTTTATGCTAGCTTGTAAAACAACTATTTTTGCCTTCCACTCATTCCCAGTTTGATGTTTTATCAGGAACACGTTGGCCAACAGCTGTGGAACGGGGATCCGATCATCCACCAACGACCCGAGCCGAAAGCCCCTGGACAACAGAGTGCTCCATGCCGTCAAATGTGAGTTCACACGATTTACATGTTACACTTGCAGTGCAGCTCGTCAAAATAAGAGCTCACTCCAAAGGGTGTACTATTATGATCTATGGTTGCTTTTCCAAAGTTTTCCATTCTATAAACTTGTTTGTTTTAAAAGAGGTCCTTCACAGAAAAGCCATTTTTTAAATATTTCTTTGGTCATGCAGGCTGATCATTAAAATAGCCTTCTACACCGGTCTCCTGCATTACCTTCTGATAGAAAATAGATGGTGAAACTCTAGGATTAGAAAATCCTGACAGATCTAGGTCACACTGACAATTAACAATCATGGATTCACTCATCTTGACTCACAGCAGGGAAGGCTGTTGTTGGTTTAGAGTCCAGGAAACAGCAGAGAACGTCTTGATTAGTAGAAGCTAGGGCTGGGCAATATATAGATTTTTTTTAAATACCTGTGACAATACGAGTGAGCTATAGATATGGCGTGGAAAACTGATCGAAGAAAATAAGTAAAATGCAACAGCGGCGCCACCCGCCAGACCACAGAGCACAATCTAAGAGAATGCAGGGAAAAGGTACAAGTCAACAACTTATATTTTTGACCAAGTGTGGAGAAGGTGAGGCCCATACCTACCGGTCTGCCCGCTAGTATCATCTAGGCCGCAAGGAAGCTTCCCGCCTGGCAGCGCACAGATGTTCAGCACCTGTCCGAGTTTAGTTCAACTCACATGCTGTGCCCTGCAGGAGCTACATACCTCTTCTCCAATGCTCAGTTCACTCTGGGATGAGCGGTAGCGTCACGCCCAGTACAAAATAAACAAATGCCCAAGCTGTTGAGTGCACAACACAGTTTGAGTAAGAATCTCCTTAAAACTAATTGATTAGCCAGTAGTGTAGATACCACCAAAGCAGAGCCGATCACCTACTGAGGCGCAGTTTGAATACAGCCGCTGATGCCAGAATGCAGTGTTTCCTTAGCATTCCTTAGCATTCTCCAACAGTGGAGCAGAGCTTTTATACCCACAGCGCCCTCATGAGTACGGAAGCCGGTATGCGCCAACTCACCTAATTTGGAGCAGGCTTATTTCATCCTGCTACATACCGATATAGATTCAAACAAGAAACAAGATGACTTCTGATCGATATAACTGGTCAGGCTGCTAGCATAGCAGCTAGCGCTAGCCGCTATGCTAGTGACTAGCTTGCTCCGTCTCAAAGTGGTCATTACATGTATTCTCACAAGTCTGCTCAATCAGAAAACCTCTGGGTCAATGTTCTGCCCTAAACTTTGCATTTGGCTTCCTGGTTTTTAATGATTTGGGGACATTTGTTCATGTATCAGCAAGGCTTTTCTCCGTGGTTGCCAACAGAATTCTTTTTATCCTGCCTGAGCGAGGAGACCAGCCAAACCCCTCCCCCATGTAATCAGGTAGCATCTACGGAGAGCCTGAGCAGGCAAATTACCTCAAACATGTTGTAACTGTTAGAAAAATTACTATTAGGGTTAACTTTTATTTTGAAGGTTAGTTCAGCGGGTGGGAGAGGTTGTTCCGGTTTTTGCCGCTTTGTTAGGCTAGAAAATGCTTCATAATGAGCGATTCTGTCAAAAAAGTTGAGTTAAGGCATGGGTTACGCCTGATAGTAGCTCGAAAATAATACCCATAAAAGAGCTGCCAGAGAGTCTGAGTCATTACAATATGATCGAAGATATGAGTCAAAACTGTTGGATTCCAGTCATGTTTGCCCTAATAGCTCAACGATGCATGACCCATGTGAGGGTAATCTTCAGTAGCACGGGCTGTTCTGATTTCGTTCCTGTTTCGTGACAGCATCGGAGGGGTGTGTGGTTTGTTTTGTTGTAAAGCGCTGGGCAAAAATTTGTGTATCGTTAATCTGAATTAAACTCAAAGATATTGAGATACAAGTTTTGGTCCATATTGCCCAGCCCTAGTAGCTCTACCTAGCTCTATCACCTAGAGACTGTGGTCCCCTAGACTCACTCTGTCAGTGTTTGGAACAAGTTAATGACTGGATGCAATCAAACGTCTTCCAGTTAAAGACAAGACTGAAGTTAATGTCTTTGGAATTAAGAAGGATAGGATGGAGGTTGAACAACCTTTTTAAACAAGTAACCCCAGAAACAGACTTTTGAAAGCACACTGATTCTTAACAGGTTTCAGTGACATGGAGTCTGAAATATCCAGAGATTACACTTTAATGAGTCTGAAGTTACTAATTTACAGGAACAAGTGGCATCAGAATACAAATTTTAAAACCAACATCATTTCTGTTTTAGAATCAATAAAGGTAACCATATAATTGTTCAGGCCTATTTGGGATAAATAAGAATAAATCAAACAAATATTTTTGTAACATTCAGACATTTGGGCAGACATGAGCTAATTAAACTGCATTTTCTGTTTAATCAATCAGACACAAAAATACACAGTGTTGCTGTAAAAGCAGAGAAGAGCTGCTGTGAGAACCTGGAGGTTCAACCAGAGGGTTTTTAGTGTCCACACTTAGAACTTGAACTTCTAGAAATGTATCACTAGTTACTGTTCCACACACAATGAGAGGATTAAAAAACTGACGATGGTGATGAAGGCACACTGTTTGACCCACATCATACACTGCTGGTGTGTTTTATCTTTATTTGGGTTTGAGTTTAGCCTTGAGAACAGGGGTGTGTGTGTGCATTATTCCAAAGGCAAGACAAAATAATAAGAGCATATATTTAAAGCTTAATGTGACAAAATAAAAATAAAAAATTACTTTTATTGAATTAAATTGTTTTGTGGTCGTTTGGAGCAAAGATTGAAGTTGAAATACAAATTTGATTAATAGGCAGTAATATGTTTCTGTATCTGAAATCAGTTCACGGCGCTAAAGTTCATTATAATGTCAAAGGTTTAGTGAGAAAATCAGAGGCTTCTGTGACATCTTCTAACATCATTCTTCTGGTTAATGTCTATGGAAGTAAAGTGGAAGGCAAAGATCTATTTTTAAATGATTTCCACCCCAGAAACTGAAACTCTCAATCCATCAAACATCTTTACAGAGAACTTGGTATGAAAACCGCCCTGCCCACTTGCACATTGATTGTTGAGGATGTGCCAAAACCACACTGGAGAAGAAAAAAAATCACATGCATCAAGGCAAGAAATAAAACGTGTGGCGCTATTTTCTTGATTCAGTTGAAAGGCCACACTTTGAAATTCTGTTTCTGAAAGATGTGTGTCCTGTTACATCTGGAGTAAAAGTATTTCAGAGAAAGAACTTCATACCTACAATCAAACATGGTGGTGGTAGTGTAAAGGAACCTAGGACATTTGCTGATTAACTCCTGGATTCTGCTCTCTACAAGGGAATCATGAAGGAGAGGAAGTTCATGCTGGAAACCCCTTGCATGGCAAGCCATTCTATATATGTATAAATGTATAATCTGGCCATGATCCATTGAAAGAACCTGATTGTTGGATGGAATCTACGTTTGTCTTTCAAACTGTCTCCACATGCCATTGGACAGTGCTAGGACCAGTCAACAACAAACAAGGCGACATATTAATCTCTACATCAATCAGTCAACAAGACTGTCCTCCATACACCACTTCAAGACGAAGAAGCAAATAAAGCATTTTTTTCAAATAAATGGCTGAAGT
This sequence comes from Nothobranchius furzeri, assembly GCF_043380555.1. Taxonomy (NCBI): domain Eukaryota; kingdom Metazoa; phylum Chordata; class Actinopteri; order Cyprinodontiformes; family Nothobranchiidae; genus Nothobranchius; species Nothobranchius furzeri. Next base: position 51,960,007 of record NC_091752.1, read on the forward strand.
AGTGTGTAATTCTTCAAATTACCAGGGATCACAAACACTTGATTTCAGTTGTTCCCACAAAGGACATTTACAGTTGGGGTAAATGTGCACATTTACATTCCTCGTATTTCTTTTTATTCATGCATATTTATTTTATTGCTTAACCAGCCTGTTCTAGTCAGGCAAGCCATATAGTCTGGCTACAAGTCATTGAAACCATCCAGCCATGGATGGGAATCTATGGTTGTCTTTCGCTAGTTGGACAGCACTAAAATCAATCGGAGCAACAAACAACGTGACATACTCACCGCCACTGATGTCGGTCAACAGGGAAGTCTGCCATACACCACCGAAGAAGAATCCAATACAGCCTTTTTCTGAATAAACAACTAAAGTCTAAATCGTCCAAAGTTTATGCCAGCCCTATTTCAAATGAGCACCGTTCCTGAGCCAGCACCATCTTTGTAGTTTTTCTATGTTGCAGCTCTAGCATTAACCCCGCCTAACAAGCGTAGAGCGCTGTGGTTGGCCACACTCAAATTTGATCAGGCCAATGATGGACCTGCTGAATCTTCAATGGAATGCGGCTAGACTGACCTGCAGAGCAAACTCTTTTGCTACTGCTTCGGTTGATCTAGAATTCAAAGCTAAGCTTGTACAGCTCTAGTAGTGGAATGCAACCCTTGTTATCAATAATGATAATAATGGATTTGATTTATATAGCGCTTTTCTAGGCACTCAAAGGGCTTTCCAACATTCACACCCTGCGGGTGATGGTAAGCTACTTCATAGCCCCAGCCGCCCTTGGGCGGTCTGACCAAGGCGAGGCTGCTGTTTGCGCCATCGACCCCTCTGACCACCACCACCAGCGCAGGTAAGTTGGGTAAAGTGTCTTTCCCAACGACACAACAGCAGAATATCCTGGTGGGAGCTAGGATCGATCACGCAATCCTCCAGTCACTAGGCAACCCGCTCTACCTCCTGAGCGACTGCTGCCCCACTTTGCTTTCCCCATTCTAGCTAGTCAAAAGGGCTGCTATAAACTGGTCTGTTGGTAATGTTGTAAAAAAAAAAGGGTTGTAATGCAGATGTGGGGCTTAGAACCTGAAAACTACTGGTTTGAAAAAACTACATATTTTACATTATTTTCCAAATGTACATTGGAGCATCATCAGCCTGAGTTTTTCTTTCTCTTTTCAGTTTATTGCCAGAATTTTGCCACCAGCTTCAAAGAGAGTGAGATGAACGCCATTGCGGCGGACATGTGCACCAACGCCCGGCGTGTGGTTCGTAAGAGCTGGATACCCAAACTGAAGCTGCTGATGGCCGAGAGTGACGCATACTCCGCTTTCCTTCCCGACAGTGTCAAGACGGAGGACGACACCCTGGGGCCGGACCCGAGCTTCGACCCCGGGTCCCTGGAGAACACAAGCGGTGCTGGTATGGAGTCCAGTGGCTCGTCAGGTGAATCTCTGCCAGGTGTAGGTGGAGACGGAGGACCATTGTTTTGAACGTTCAGCCCTGTGTTTTCCCAGCTGTGCTTGCCTCCTCACGTTTTGGCCAACGCTGATCTCTCACATCTTGACTCGACAGTGCAAATGGCGACAGCTGCCGGCTTGATATAACCAGGACACCGAAACTTACAATTTTTGCTTTATGAATAGTAAATTTGAATTAGTTGAGGGAAGTGAGAGTGTAGAAGGGGCCTCTGCCTCTACATGTTGCTTGTTGTTTTTTTTTTTTTGCATCCACTGTTGCAATACAGTGTTGAATACATTCCCTGAGGTGCAGGTTGTAGATGGAGCTACCAGTGCCTCTTGAGGAGGAGGAGGTGGCTGGATGGATGGACAGGCTGGAGGCAGAGGTGACCAGTATGATGAATGTAAGTGTCACTGGCATTTTTCTCTATGCAAGCCTGACAACTTGTGCTCCAGCCTCGGGAAAGAAACTAAAGAAACCTTATTAAAACAAATCAACACTACTTGTTCTTCCTGCCCCCATACATAAGTCCCCCATTCACCCAGTGAGTATTCTTCACCTCACCTCACCTTTCTCCAGACCAGAGAGAGCATTTCACTGTGCCGCGTCTCACAGAAAGGTTCTCTTCTCTGTTTTCTAACGTTTTTGTGTGTTTTTGTCTGGACTGAAAAGAGTGAGAGAGCTTTTTACAAAGATGGTTGTAAAGAAGATTGAGGGGTAACTAAAGGTGGGTATATTTTTAGAAGACAACTTATATTTATACAAGCGCTCATGTCTAGACCGGCGTGAGCAGTGAGAGAGTGAGAGGGATTGTTTTAAAATCTCGATATTCTTGGAAGAGTTCTTGTCTAATAGGGAAAAGTGCTATTTTTGCAGGAGTATAACAAAGGAGTCTTATCACAGGAACCTCTGTCATTTATTTTTATCTTTATTTTACAATGGAAGTGATGAAATGAGCAGTTGAACTGCTGATTTTGGTGCATTTCATCTTCTGTTCACCAGCCTAAAAGGAACAATAGGACTTTATTAGTTGGCTTGACTGTCTTTGCGATTCTTCTTTTCATTAGGTTGCTCACCTGCAATGTTCACCTCCTTTGATAAAACATTGGCTTACAAATCTGAAGTTAACTTCTAAAATGTTCGAATGATTGGATCTAAATTTGTCTGTATAACAAATATTTTGAACAATTCGTAATTATTGTTGGAGAATAGGATGTGCCTTTTCATCAGAAGTAAGAGTTCATTAATGTCAAGAGATGTTAATGTAAACAGCTTTTAATGGTACTATCTGTGAGTGTGTGTTGGATAATGCAGATCCCATGTGCAGACGCGTTATAGGAATTAGTCCATCACAACTCAATTTCGAAAATTGTAAAAGATTTCTACTGAAGAGTTTGAGTTGATCTTTGCACCTTTCACAAATGATGAGTGGTCTCTGCACCTTATTGAGAAGAACCGACGGTTCATGCACCTTTTGACAAATGTTGTGTAGCAATCAGCCCCGCCCCGCCCTACAGGTAGAATTCTTTGTGTATTAACCCTCAAAACCCACTTCTTCGTTTCTTATCCGAACGAAGAAGACTGTTGAGTTGAAGCCCAAGTGTTCTTTCTTTCTTTCTGGAGCTGATTGTTTTATTTGTGAAAGTCTGAGTTTGACTGAAGCTTATTTCATTTCTGTTGTCCTAATGCATGTTGACCGGTCAGTTCTGGGAGGTGGATCAAAGTGGAAGCAATCCAAGTTTGGCTTGGAATGTGTCAACTTAAAGGAATTTTTCAGTCCTTTTAGTGTGTTTTTCTGTGGAAAAGTTTTAAATATTACTTGCTAATACTTGCAGGGTGGTCTCAGTTGGGAGAAATAGAGTTTAGGGCATTTTTAGCACTTTATCTAAATCTTGAGGAACCAAGTTATGTTACTGCTGTATTAAAATGGCTCCAATTTCCAAAAGATTTCAAAGCATTTGACACATGTTCTTTTATAAACCTACTGTATACCCTGCTGTCACCTCAGAATTACATCCTTATATGTATATAAATTCAAATTTCCTGCTGAACTTTAACCCTGGATGATAGGGAAGTCCAGTGTTTCACTAGACTGTCAAGCATGTATTTAAATATATATAGTCTGACAAAAAACCCATAGACAGTTCTGCCGTTAGGCGAAATCTATGGTTGTCCAGTTGAATCTCAGATTCAGGAGGAGCAATGTGGTTTTCGTCCTGGCCGTGGAACTGTGGACCAGCTCTATACCCTTGCAAGGGTGATGGAGGGGGCATGGGAGTTGGCCCAACCAATCCACATGTGTTTTGTGGATTTGGAGAAGGCTTATGACTGTGTCCCCAGGGGCACCCTGTGGGGGACGCTCCAGGAGTATGGGGTGGGTGGCTTTCTGTTAAGGGCCATTCAGTCCCTTTACCAGAGGAGCTTGAGTTTGGTCCGCATAGCCGGTAGTAAGTCGGACCTGTTCCCAGTAAGGGTTGGACTCCGTCAGGGCTGCCCTTTGTCACCGGTTCTGTTCATTACCTTTATGGACAAAATTTCTAGGCGCAGCCGTGGTGTGGAGTGTGTCGAGTTTGGTGGCAGGAGAATCTCGTCTCTGCTTTTTGCGGATGATGTGGTCCTCCTAGCTTCATCCAGCTCTGACCTTCAGCTCTTGCTGGGTAGGTTCGCGGCCGAGTGTGAAGCGGCTGGGATGAGGATCAGCACCTCCAAATCTGAGACCATGGTTCTCGACCAGAAAAGGGTGGCTCGCCAACTCCGGGTCGGGGGAGAGGTCCTACCTCAAGTGGAGGAGTTTAAGTATCTCGGGGTCTTGTTCACGAGTGAGGGTAGGAGGAATCGGGAGATTGACAGACGGATTGGTTTGGCATCTGCAGTGATGCGGACGCTGAACCAATTTGTCATGGTGAAGAGGTAGCTGAGCCAGAAAGCCAGGCTCTCGATTTACCGGTCGATCTACGTCCCAATCCTAACCTATGCTCATGAGCTTTGGGTAATGACCGAAAGAACGGGATCGCGGATACAAGCGGCCGAAATGAGTTTCCTCCGTAGGGTGACCGGGCTCAGCCTTAGAGATAGGGTGAGGAGCTTGGCCATTCGGGAGGGACTCTGAGTAGAACCGCTGCTCCTCTGGATCGAAAGGAGCCAGTTGAGGTGGATTGGGCATCTGGCCAGGATGCCTCCTGGACGCCTCCCCGGGGAGGTGTTTCAGGCATGTCCTGCCGGCAGGAGGCCCCCGGGTCGACCCAGGACACGTTGGAGAGGATACATCTCCAATCTGGTCCGGGAACACCTTGGGGTCCTGCCGGAGGAACTGGTGGAGAAGGCCGGGGAGAGGATGATCTGGAGCTCCCTAGTTGGGATGCTGCCCCCGCGACCCGGATAAGCGGAGGAAGACGACGACTATGGTTGTCTTTCAAACTGTCACCACACGCAGTTGGACAGTGCTACGACCAATCAGCGCAAGAAACAATTAGATGTATTCAGCGATACGGTCAATAGTGCTGCCATACACCATCGAAGAATATATAAGTACATAATTTTTGTGATTAAAGCTATATCTGCTCAAGTGTCACATAAAAGTCCAAGTCATCTGAAGTTGATGCCAAAACCTTTTCAATAGACCGCCATGCAGATCCACCTGCAGAGCAAAATGTTTTGCGCCGGCTACGGTTTAAACGGCAAAAGTTTCGTCCTGACGAAGGCCAGTGCAGCTGAAACTAGTCAACAGGATTTTTATTGGATTAGCCATGTGACAATAAAGGCTTTTAACCCATTTTCTTTCTCCCGAGTGTCTTAGATCCCTTTTTCCTTAAGCTATGCTGCTATGGTTTGTCTAGATTCAGCAGTGGCTTAAGTGACTGCGCTGCTGGTGATATTTTAAGAAACCATTTTTTAAAAGTTTGTTATTGGTGCAAAGTTTTACAAAATAACCTTTGCATGAACCACTGTGACATTTAGGAATTTGGGACCATGTAAAGAAGGCAGCAAAATACCTTGGCGTCGGCTACCACAGACAAATACGTAGACGGCCCGTTGACTGGCGCTGCCTATTGGAGCTGCCGTAGTGGCCGGCTGCCATCTTAGATGGGTCTCCATTCACCCTTAGTGCATTCATTTCTACTGAGGAAGGTGCTTACCCAACTAAAAAACACATTTTTATGCTTTTTCATGAAATCAGACACATGGTATGGCATGATAATTAAAATATGAATATAAATAAACAAAATAAATTAAAATATAAAATATCAACAGGTAGGTTAGAATAGTCAATATTAGAGGCCGACCAACATGTTTTTTTAAGTTCAATGCCGATACCGACATTTAATGAATTTGGTTGCCGATGCCTAAAGCCAATTATTAACTCATTCACTGCCAGCCGTTTCCTGATCAGAAAATCCCTTCGCTGCCAGCGTTTTCACAGTTTTTTTAAGACTCACAGAGTGTTGCGCTCTATGATGATGTCAACGCCAAAACAAAGAGTAGACTCACTTCTTACATCAGGAAGAATCAGCGCGTTTTGAGCGTTATCCATTCGTTCATAATCCGTTGTCGAATTGTGATCGACAGAAGCTATAGAGCTCCGGGAGTTGACGTCACTTCTCCCGGCATGCAACAGTTCAAATCGAAACTGCGCCATATTGGCAGGTAGAAGCCCGCAGCTGGACTATTTGTTATTGTCAGAAAACTCAATCAAACGGGAAATATGGTAGATTCCTGTTGTGCCCCAGGATGCAGAACAGACACGGACGACATAAGGAATGAGCCATCTACAGGATTCCCCAAGATCCGGAGCGCCGCAATCGTTGGATCATTGTAATAAAACGCGCTAGTGACCGGGCTAAAATGAAACTGTGGGACCCCGAGAGTAAAGGTTTTGGCTTATGCAGCGACCACTTCATATCAGGTACTTAAACCAACGTTTCCTCAACTGTGTATGGTATTTATTTTAAATGCTTTTATTACGATTCTAAGTGGGCTTCCTAAACTTATTTTGGCGTGGCTTTTTCTGTCTTATTACTCATAGCAACGAGTAAACATCACGTAAAATGTTGCCTCGTGAGTTCTGCGTGCTGCCGTTTACGTGTTTTATGTTCACAGCAATTAACCGGCTAAGCTGTATTTAATTTTGAAGCAATGGTTGATCAATTGTCAGATCACACATAAAAAACACTTTGGATTGCTATTATCTGTCTCACCGAGACAGATCTCAGACAGATCCTGAGACGCTCCTGCCTGACATATTTATTTTATTCACGGAAAAAAAATCAAACTAGTGATTTCTCTTGGCGTTCAGTTTATACATTCAAACAGCACAGCACTCTATTTAAACTACTTACATGTAAATCTGTTATTTGTCCATCAATTTTCATCCACACATCCGGAGTCGGGTTGTGGGGGAAGTAGCGTTGAGAGTCCCAGACTTCACCCTCCCCAGCCGCCTGAGCCAGCTCCTCCGGGTAAATCCCAAGGGGTTCCCCGGCCAGGTCCGGTAAGAAGTCCGCTCCAACAGCGTCTGGCGTTTTTAAAAAGTATCCCAGGGGCACGGTAAGGGTGGGAGATGTTTAGTCTATTTAATTTCTGACTATATAAAATGATTTCTTCGGTTTTAAAGTGTGAAGTAAACTCCGACGAAGTAAAATCCAAGCCGGTCCCTGTCACGTTCATGATTACGAACGATCCGTGTTTGTTTAGCTTCTTTTACCTGCCATTATGGCGTCTACTAACTGAGAGTCACGTGGGGTCCGGAGCTCTATTCTGGTTCGCGCCTCAGTTTTTTTTTTAACAGCAGAGGCCCAAAACGATCCAACACATGGATTTCTGCTTCCTGATCAGGTCACGTGTGACGCTGGGGTGGCGTTAGACCCGGCTACTTGGGCTCAAGCCCTGAGTCTTTTATGAAAAGCCCCGGATCTCAAACGTGGAAGTAACATGCAGTACCGAAGTCCAACCGAGAGGGAGCAGCTGGCAGTAGTTTGTATACAGCCTGCCTGAGCCTTCACCACCGAAGAAGAAGCCCTTCAGCAGCCGGCTTCTTCTACACTTTCTGCCTGAAACGCATGTGTGAAGATGGACATAAGGACGTTTTTTAGACAAAAAGTACAACGACAGAACCCCAGCTTTGATGAGACTGGTATTGACTCAGGTTTGTGAGTCTTATTTGAAAATATTTGTTGTGCTGCTGGTTTGCCTAAAGTTAGCTTACTATCAGGTAAAGTTGTTGGAGAAAGAAAGGGAATATTTACTATCGTCTCACAATAAACACTAACAGGAACAATATTATGCCCTGAATATGCTTAATATGTAGCTTCAGATTAAAAATTATGTGGTACAAGACAAATATATATGATGTTGACTAGTGCGTGTCACGTGTGTGTGTGCGCGTGCACGTGTGTGTGTGTTGAGCCCCGGATCTTCTTCAGTCCTAAATCCGCCCCTGGTGTGTCGTATGTGGATGAAGATTGGCTTTAGAGCTGGGATGTTTGTTCTCAGTGCGGGGGCCCGCTCCAATACCCACACAGTAAAAAAAAAAAAATGCGAATGACAACTTTAGTTGTCAATGGCAGTGAACGGTTGGATTTAAAATGATGACTTTTGTCATCAATGGCAGTGAATGAGTTAAGGCCGATACATGTATACGTTTTAGCAAATTTCGGCTGATGGCCAATATAGAAAAAATTGAATATAACGGCCAGATTTATCGGTCGGCAACTAGTCAATACTAATGCCACAAGATCTGTTTTCAATAGTACGCCAATTGTTGGAACCATAGGCTGCACAAAAATGGGCGTAGTTGCCCACTGCATTGACTTTCGAGAGTCAGGAGACCCATCCAATATGGTGGCAACACTGTTGCACTCCAGCGTGCAATGGAGCATCTATGTATTCATGTTTATGTTGATTACACTCGGTCCTATAGGACATAATCACTGTTCCATTAAATACAGGGTTTTCAGGAAGCTATGTATAACCACTAACTATATTATTATTATTTTCCAAACATGCAAATGGAATATGAACACAGACTGAAGCAAAACAAGCACCTTCTTGCTGGAACCTAGGTAAAAGAACAGAACATTTTGTCTGACTAAAAAACAAACATCAGCAGACAGTTTCCAAGGCTTCACTTTTCAACAGTGGAAGAAAACTTGAAATACTCTTTTCTTGTCCAACAATAAATGGGTAGGGGATAACTTTCACACAGAAACACACATCCAAATGGCTGAAATGTCTCTTTAAAACACCCACGGACAAGTGTCTGCAGATGAAGAGAAAATGGTTCTGCTTTTCTAAGCAAGAGCAAAAAAGAATTCACGTTTCCTTTCCAATACAGTTTGAGTATCGTCATTCTAACTTGCCCTTTGTTTTTATCATTTCATTACAAGGTGACTTGACTTAGATGGAACAAATAAATGCAGTACCTTATGAGTATTCATTAAGGAAATGATAACTAACAAAACCTCATTTAACTGTAGCTGCCACACGGGAGCCCCTCCCCCTGTTTACCTCACTGATCTCATTTTTGAAGACTGTTCTAAGCTTCCTGTCCTTTATGCTTCAAGCTGTTTCACTTCCACAAGTCAAGTCAGACGTTTTTGAGAAAAGGCAAAACTGTGTTTTGGTCACATAAACTTCAAGCAGCACCTCTTTTTTTGTCATTTAAAAAAATGTCCCATTGTGAAGAAGCTTTAACAGTCAAATTGGTTGATTAAACACCGGTGAGTCAGCGTCTACTCTGACAAGGTTTTTTAGACGCAACAGCCCAACCCACATGCACAAATCTCCACACTGCACCAAGTAAAGCATTATTAGACTTCGATTATTAACAAACTGCTTTAGCGTCAGTTGAACGAATGTAACGCGTGAGAGGTACGGTACACGGTGACGGTTTTAGGCCGTTTTCAAAATTCCATCTCACAATCTTCATCTTTAAATGTGGTTGTGTGTGTTGCTTTGTGCTCATTTTATTATGTTTCTTTCAGACACATTCAAAGGAAATAGTAATTTTTGTGTTTTTAAACCTCACAAAACCTATAGACCTCCACACTTGAAGATGTGGCACAGCATGAGGAGTGTTTTGTCATTAAATAGTACATATATAAATATGGTTATATACATGTATAGATAAATACTGTACATTATATATAGACCCACATAGAGATCAGATTGTTGTGCGCTCGCAGCATGACGTATATATATATTTACCCAGAAACTGGCGCTTTCTTCACAACCTGTGCATTGATTGTCCTTGCCCCTGCTCTTTAGCCTCTGTAACCCCGTAGCACCTCTTGTACCGCTCATTTTCCTCTTCCTCATTTCTGTGTTCAAAGTGCCAATGATGACTTTGTGAAAGCCCTGTTAACTGTGACCCGACATTATCAACGATGATTGCACATTAACAACTGTAAAATAAAAGAAAATGCAAATCACCAGAAAATAAAAAAATATTGAATATCCTAATAAAAGATTTGTAACAATTTCTTTTTTTTTTTTTGCTTAAAATTGTCTTCATTTTCTTTACGTAGTTTTTTTTGCGAACATGCCAAACATTTCTTTACATCCTGAACCCTGACAAATATTCAGACAGATTTAATTTTAAGTCTTATTTCTTATAGGTGTGGTTCTCTGAAAAAACATTTATTAATAATTATTTCTGATTATAATCGATCACTGATTTTTTTCATGCAGGCTGAACATAAAAATGGTCTACGCCTATCTCCTGCATTAGCTTCTGAAAGAAAGTAGATGGTGAAACTCTAGGATTTGAAAAGCCTAACAGTGTGACATCACACGGTCATTTAAGATTCATGGACTCACCCATCTTGACTCACGACGAGGAAGGCTGTTGTTGTATTAGCATCCGGCCAAACAGGAGAGAACGTCTTAACTAGTAGAAGCTAACTGTTAGCACTAGCAACTCGACCACATGGCAAAACTCCTTCAGGCTTGAGTTTTTTGTGGAGATAAAACTTCAATGTTGCAAAGTGAACAGAGTCAGTGGTATTGCTCTTTGCCAAATAGAGGTGGGATATCAAGGAAAAAACCTCAAATCCTGCCGTCTGAAGCTTTCCTCTGATCTGACAATCTTCTGGATCCTGAAACTGGAGCACCAGGCCTTTTTGGACCCAGAGTACAACCTACATCACATTAATTCCTTCTAGAAACCGTTGTAAACACACTCAACAAAAATATAAACGTAACACCTTTTTTTCTGCTCCGATTTTTCATGAGATGGACTTAAAGATCTAAAATTCATTCCAGATACACAATATTACCATTTCTCTCAAACATTGTTCACAAATCAGTCTAAATGTGTGATAGTGAGCACCTGTGCTTTGCTGAGATTATCCATCCTACCTCACAGGTGTGCCACATCAAGATGCTGATCTGACATCATGAGTAGTGCACAGGTGTACCTTATACTGCCCACAATAAAAGGCCACCCTGGAATGTGCAGTTTTTTGCTTTATTGGGGGTCTGGGGACTCAGAACCAGTCAGTATCTGGTGTGACCATCATTTGCGTCATGACATCTTCGCATAGAGTTGATCAGATTGTCAATTGTGGCCTGTGGAACGTTGGTCCACTCCTCTTCAATGGCTGTGCGAAGTTGTTGGATATTAGTGGGAACTGGTACACGCTGTCGTATACACCGGTCAAGCACATCCCAAACATGCTCAATGGGTGACATGTCCGTTGAGTATGCTGCCCATGCAAGAACTCTGACATTTTCATCTTCCAAGAATTGTGTACAGATCCTTGCAACATGGGGCCGTGCATTATCTTGCTGAAACATGAGATGATGTTCATGGATGTACGGCACAACAATGGGCCTCAGGATCTCATCACGGTATCTATGTGCATTCAAAATGCCATCAATAAAATGCACCTGTGTTCTTCATCCATAACAGATGCCTGCCCATACCATAACCCCACCACCACCATGGGCCACTCGATCCACAACATTGACATCAGCAAAGCGCTCACCCACACGACGCCACACGCTGTCTGCCATCTGCCCTGAACAATGTAAACCGAGATTCATCCATGAAGAGAACACCTCTCCAACATGCCAGACGCCATCGAATGTGAACATTTGCCCACTCAAGTCTGTTACGGCGACGAGCTAGAGTCAGGTCAAGACCCCGATGAAGACGACGAGCATGCAGTTGAGCTTCCCTGAGATGGTTTCTGACAGTTTGTGCAGAAATTGTTTGGTTGTGCAAACCAATTGTTTCAGCAGCTGTCTGAGTGGCTGGTCTCAGACGATCTTGGAGGTGAACCTGCTGGATGTGGAGGTCCTGGGCTGGTATGGTTACACATCGTCTGCGGTTGTGAGGCCGGTTGTATGTACTGCCATATTCTCTGAAACGCCTTTGGAGACAGCTTGTGGTGGAGAAATGAGCATTCAATGCACAAACAAAAGATCTGGTTGACATTCCTGCTGTCAGCATGCCAATTGCACGCTCCCTCAATGATTGTGGCATCTGTGGCATTTTGCTGTGTGACAAAACTGCATATTCCAGGGTGGCCTTTTATTGTGGGCAATATAAGGTACACCTGTGCACTACTCATGTCGGATCAGCATCTTGATGGGGCACACCTGTGAGGTGGGATGGATTATCTTAGCAAAGCAGAAGAGCTCACTATCACACATTTAGACTGATTTGTGAACAATGTGTGAGAGAAATGGTAATATTGTGTATCTGGAATGAATTTTAGATCTTTAAGTCCATCTCATGAAAAATCACAGTAGAAATAAAGATGTTGCGTTTATATTTTTGTTGAGTGTATATGAAATGAGTGAACCACACCTTTAACAAAATATATATCAGCTACTGCCATTTATGCCAGCGTTATAAAATAATAATCATCTTTTTGGGAGAAATTAAGGGAATTTGTGCCTTTTAGGTCTAATTATGTAAAACGTATTTATTTCAAATGCAGACTGACCTTTAGGTTGCAGTTCGTGTCACTTCAAACATTATCTGTAAAGTTGTCTAAAGGTAGCTAAAGCAGCTATCTAGAGTCCAGCCGACTCGAAAGGTTTATCAGTAGTTGATCATCCAATAGTTACACTCTGAGAAAATTGTTTAAATCTTATCTAGTGGTTTAAAACCATATTTAGCTGATTGACACTTGCAAAAACTTTTTTCTATTTTTATTTCCTGATTTTTGGCAGCAGATAATTCAAAATAAAATGCAATCTTCTTCCTGTCTCTCTATGCACACACTAAACTAGAAGCGTTCGTGCATGACCAGATTTTCACAATTAGACCTCGCAGATGTTGCTGCCTTTATTTGGTTATTTTCATGCTTGACTTGGAGCAGTTTGCATGTTTAAGAGAAGGGAAAAAGCCCCAAGGGGTTGTTCTTTTTATGTGCAAAACAAGCCTAATTCTCAAAGATGTGCCGAACTGATGAACTTTATTTTAATATTTGCTTAGTTCAGTTGAGAAACGTTTACCAAATGCATTAAACAGGATAATTAACCCCTCCCACCTCCGAACTCTGTGTTTAGGGACAGGGTTTGAATTACTTTTATGTGCAAATGTCCCATCCATTGGGTATGTTGGGATTCGATCTAAAATCTTTACTAGATTCTTGCTTTTTGCATGGTGACTTTGTTGTGACTTGGTGCTGCAAAAACTGAATTAAAGGTAAAAAGATCATCTCAGCTAGAGAAATGAAAAATAATTGACAGCTGAATTTGTAAATGAGTTGAGTGAACAAAAGAAGTTTTAGAGTATGACCTGGAGGATGATGGGCAGCTACATTTATTCCACATTATCTTCTAAGACAAATAATTAATATTTTGTTTATTTTACATGTAAAATTCTGTTTCAGACCATTTAAAGGCGCTGTAACATTCTATTTTTTTAAACGACAGAAGCACTTTATTTTGGGAAAAAGAGGAGTGATCATGCCGCCTACTGGACACGTGAAACATCTGCAGCTAGTTTCACCTCTGATGAGGTGATCAGGCCCATTTTACCAGCAGATGGCATGCTTGCTGCAGTCTAAAGCTTAAAGAATCTCATGTGTGAAACATATGCCATGCTTCTCAGGTTTATGATGTCATCCTGGTTCCTGGGTGTATCCTGGAAACCACTCACTGCAGTCTTCCACTGCATAAAAGTCCATCCAGCCTAAAGAAATCAGCTATCAAAGAGTTAGAGAAGCTGTATTTCTGTAGTTGTTTATATGAGGGTTAATTTTTAATGTATTTTTCTTTCATTTTAATTATTTTCTGCACACTGGAAAGTTATTCACAAGTTTATTTCTTGTATGTGGGGAAGTGCTGACGATATACTTGAAAGTTAAAGACCCGAGCAAAGACGGGTCATACACAGTCATTTGACAAGTAGATAAATATATTTCACTGTATTATTGAGTTGTTGGTAATTAAAAGAGTATTTTCAGATATTTATAGAGACGACTATTTGCTTCTAATTCATCGTTAGCATTGTTAACTCAGCCTCTAGCCTCCTTCCCACGATATTAGAGTAAAACAAAAAGATACCATGGCTTCTTAAGTGTACACGACATAACATTTGGGTCGATTCGATTATGTTTTGTGATCATTTCTCTGTAAAATTCCTACTTCTCATACCTTTAATCTTGACTTTTCATGCAATAGAATGAGTAAAAACACTCAGTGGTTACATGCACGTCTAAATTGAGCTCTGGCAATAATTGAACTAAAGCCGTAAAGTGTGGTTTACTGAAAACCAGAGGTGGAAAGTAACAAATTACATTTACTCGCGTTACTGTAATTGAGTAGCTTTTTTGTGTATGTAAACTTTTTAAGTCGATTTTAAAATCTGAACTTTTACTTTTACTTGACGACGGGCGACGGTGGCACAGGAGTTAAGTGCTCGCCTCGCAATCGGAAGGTCGCAGGTTCGAGACCCGCTCAGTCTGTCGCTGTCGTTGTGTCCTTGGGCAAGACACTTAACCCATGTTGCCTGCTGGTGGTGGTCGGAGGGACCGGTGGCGCCAGTGCTCGGCAGCCTCGCCTCTGTCAGTGCGCCCCAGGGCAGCTGTGGCTACACTGTAGCTCATCCCCACCAGTGTGTGAATGTGTGTGTGAATGGGTGAATGACTGATTGTGTTGTAAAGCGCCTTGGGGGGTTCCAGGACTCTAGAAGGCGCTATATCAAATACAGGCCATTTATATTTTTAAGAATTTTAATTCGTTACATTTTTTATCATATTTGCTACTGAGTAAAAAAAAGTAGGCTTAATAATACATTTAAAATATTGCACGTTGAAGCGTCGGAACAAAAAGAGAGACACCTATGAACGCCACCCGTGGGGGATGTGGGTGTACACTTTTTATAATGACGACATTAAACAGCCACATTTTTCCTGCAGTTTTGCTCAGAAACATCAGTTCATTCTCTGTGATGCACGCGCTGTTTACCCCTCTCTCCCTTCCTGTCCTGCTGGTTGAAAACCGAACCTACGTCCACCGATGATATGTCATCAGTTTTCTGCTCGGTTCGGTAGCCAGGCTCAGTTCCATGTTTGAAATGTGTTTCCCCGACTGCTCCGCACGGCAGCGGCAAAGAATGTTTAACAATCAGAAGACCTGCAGGCAGCCTCTGACATTTGTTTGTGTAAATCAACGATACCGGAGCTAATTCAGCTGTAAACATGATTTTCTCCATCCCTGTGTGTGTGTATGAACTCAGAAGTTGCTTCTTGATGCCACAGATATGTGATGATTTAGCCTGTTTCTTTGTTTTACTCAAGAAAAGGAGATTAAATTATTACGAAAGCAGTTCAGTTTAGTTAAATTAGTAATTCAAATTGTTCTAAAATGCTGCAGTGTGTGTGTGTGTGTGTGTGTGTGTGTGTGTGTGTGTGTGTGTGTGTGTGTGTGTGTGTGTGTGTGTGCGCGCGTACTACACATATAGGACTGCATGAGACAGCGTGGTTTCATCAAATCCATGCATCTTATTTCAAGGTTGAAGTAATGGCGAACACAAATAACTCATATTTCATAAATAATGAAATAATGAAGTCTTGATAGTGTCTACGATAATGTTTTATCATATATGGTACATATCTTTGGTCTGGGATGGGGCTGCCACGATTCGCCGACTCGTCACGACGGCGTCGACAGATAAAATAATTGACTATTAAAGAGTCGATGGAACATATTTTTCCACTTACCTGCTGAGTGAGTGAACCCACTACCAAGGATGAACTCTGCTAACTTTAAAAAATCAGCTGCTCTAAATAAGCATGATGTTCGAAGAGGAACACAAGGATGGACACAGATAAAGGAACTGTAAAGTAGGGCAGGGCTAATGTTAGCAGCTGTCATACCGTCCATGTGAAATGTTTGACTTTCAGTTGGCTTGTTATATTCTGTGACAGGTTAGAGCAGGGCTTTTCAAGTTCGGGCCTCAAGGGCAGGTATCCAGCACGTTTATGTGGTTTCTCTGGTCCAACATGCTAGATTCAGTGGTTGAGTCACCTATGCAGCAGCTCATCAGGCTCTGCAGAACCCTGTTAATCACCTGCTGATTGAAGTCAGGTGTGTTGAAGCAGAGTTTTAAACTAAAACGTTTTGGATACCGGCCCTCAAGGACCGGAATTGAATACCCTTGGGTTAGAGCACAGTGTCATGAAAACACTCAGATACCTCACATACCGATGGAATCTAAACAATTCAATTTTTTGTCAAAATAAAGAATAATTTTAATCACATTTGAAACGTACAATCCTGGAAATACTTCACCCAATCAATGTGCACATCCTGTTCTCACTGATTGGATCGAAATCCCTCCATCAAACTGTGTGTGTGTGTGCGTGCGTGCGTGCGTGCGTGCGTGTGTGTGTGCTCACATGAGCGCGTTGTGAGCTGGCATTGTGATTTTGCACTACTTAGATGTAGCCATCCTTACGCTGAGAAAAATGTAATAAAGCAACTTTTACTTTGAGTACATTTTATGTACAATACTTTTTACTTTTACTTGAGTGAACATTTAGGCAAGTATTTTACTTGCACTTGAGTAAAAAATCTTCTAAGTATTGGTACTCGTACTTAAGTAGGAAATTTTAGTACTCTTTCCACTTCTGCTGAGAACCCATCCTTTAATAATTATTTCTGATTATAATCAGTCACTCTGAGTTTTCCATGCAGACGGAACTTGAAAATAGTCTCCTACACCTATCTCCTGCATTAGCCGGTGAAACTCTAGGATTTGAAAAGTCTGACAGATCTACGTCACAGTGTCACTTAACGATCATAGACTAGCCCATCTTTGCTAGCGACGAGGAAGGCTGTTGTTGAAACAACAGCAAACATCCCGACATGTTTAGGCGGACCACTAGCATCTCCACCACACAGCAGAAGCTCCTCTAGCCTTGTGTAATTTGTGGAGATGAAACATCTATGTTGCAAGTCAGTGGTAGAGTTGCGTTGCTGTTGTCCAATCCGAGGTGAGATGTTAAAATATCAGGAAATAAGACTCCAAAAGTTGCCGTCTGAAGCTCGGCTCTGATGTGGGTAACTGGTAGTCCCTGGAAATGGTGCACCTGTATATTTTGTCCCCCTGAGTGTGACTTACAAGGCATCTTTGTTACGTTCATCCGGTGTTGCTTCTCTGAATCTATATTTTTGGTTCCTTTTTTTTTTTTTTACACAGAGTAGAAGAGATTGCTTCAAGCATTTTGCTAGCAGTTTTGGATACTGCTGTTGCCTTCCTCACCGATGTTGGTAGTGTCATGGAGACGGATGTACAGAAAAATAACTCCAAACCCTTAAAATTATTTAATAATTTAGGGGGGCAGCAGTAGCTCAACAGGTTGAGTGGGTTGTCCAGTAATCGGAAAGTTGCAGGTTTGATCCCGGCTCCGGACAGAGAACCCTGCTGTTGTGTCCTTGGGCAAGACATTTAACCCACGTTGCCTGCTGGAGGTGGTCGGAGGGACCGGTGGCGCCTGCGCTCGGCAGCCTCGCCTCCGGCAGTGCGCCCCAGGGCAGCTGTGGCCACATTGTAGCTCACCACCATCAGTGTGTGAATGTGTGTGTGAATGGATGATTGATACTGTAGTGTAAAGCGCTTTGGAGTCCCTACTCTGAGAGGCGCTATACAAGTGCGAATCATTTATCATTATATTCTCTGAGCACATTTCTGAACTCGGCTATGAACGTCTTATTTCAGTTGCCTATTTTCCATCAGAAACTCCTGGTTCACCGACATCTGATGTGGACTTTGTTAACCCCAAAAATGTCATCTCTGACCTATCTTACCATTTATCTGTTTATCGTTCACCAATGTTACTTTGACTGGGAATCTAACCACTGACATGCTGTTCTATAGGGGGCCGTACCACAAAGCTAAGCTTTTGTATCTGCTATTTTGGAGCCTTCGTTCAGGCTTAGATGATCATGGTCATGATTGCATCTCCATTGTCTGTTTATATCTCAACACGTCTCCTGAATCTGGTAAAGTAGAAAATGGTCCCACAGAAGTAATCCTAAAAACATTCAATATGATCATTATCTAAGCTATGTGGCTACACAATGAAAGAATATTTAGGGGAATTTTCTATTTGACGTTGTACTTCAGATCTTATTTAGAGTATTTGTTTGAATTTTCTGCCTTTTTAAAATCTAATTTCCGTCCATCTGTTTTCTACTGGTTACCCAAGGCTGGGTCTCAGAGGTTTAGACAACCATCTCACAGCTCCATACTCCTATGGGATCCCAAAGAGGATATGTAATCCTTCCAGTGAGTTCTGGGTCAGTCCTGAGGTCTCCTGCCAGGAGGCAGATGCCTAAATGCTACCTCAGCGGACTCAATGGCAGCTCTACTTTGAGCTCCTCCGTAAATAATGTGGGTCTTTAACTTATCTTATAGCTGACCATGACCACATTATGAAGGTTCGATTTCAGCTGCTTGTATACAGAATCTTGTTTGTTTGATCAAAATCAAAACCTTCCATCCATCCATTAATTTTCGGACACTTACCTGGGCTCGGGTCACGGAGGCAGCAGCCTAAAAGGTAAGGCCCAGACTTCCTTCTGCCCGGCCACTTTGACCAGCTCATCCGGGGAAATCCCAAGACGTTGCGTGGCCAGCCGAGAGACATAGTCCCTCCAGCCTTCAGTCTTCCTTTAGGTCTTCTCTCGGTTGGACGTGTCTGGAAAACCTAACCACGGAGACGACCAGAAGGCACCCTAACTAGAAGCCCAAGCCACCTCAGCTGAATCCTCTCGATGTGGAGGAGCAGCGGTCAACTTCGAGCCCCTTCCAGATGACCGAGCTTCTCACCCTATCTCTAAGGGAGAGCCATCCTGTGGAGAAAACAAATTTTGGCTGCTTGTATCCGTGATCTCATTCTTTTGATCACTACCCAAAGCTTGTGACCATGAGGGCTGTTACATATCAACCAGTAAATCGAGAGCTTTGCCTTCTGACTCAGCTCTCTCTTCACCACGACAGATCTGTAACGCCCGCATCACTGCAGATGCAGCACCGGTCTGCCTGTCGATCTCTAGCTCCACCTTTCCCTCACTCGTGAACAAGAACCCGAGATACTTAAACTCCTCCACTTGGAGCAGGACCTCATCCCTAACCTGGAGAAGGAATTCTCATTTAAAATCTTTGTGATCATATTTAAGGATCTGAACAGAGCTTTGCCTTTTGCTTTCTTCACTAGAACAGACCAGAATAATGACCTTATTAGAACAAAGCACCAATCCCTGATCCAACTTTTTCTCAATACTGGTCAGCTTGCTTCTCACACCAAACCTTCCGTCAGGAATCTTGGCGTGACCTTTGACCCAGCTCTCACCCTGGATTCTCATGTCAGTTCTCTTGTTCGCTCTTCCTTCTTCCATCTCAGGAACATTGCTAAGCTGAGTCCCATTCTGTCCCGCTCTGAACTTGAGACAGTTCTCCACACCTTCATCTCCTCACGCTTAGACTACTGTAACTCTCTTTTCACGTGTCTGAGCAGAACCTCCCTGAACCGTCTACAGGTGGTTCAGAACACCTGTGCTCGGCTTCTGACCAAGTCCTCCAAATACACCCACATCACCCCGCTTCTCCTCCAGCTTCATTGTTTACCAGCAGTGATGGGAATAACGCCGTTTAAAATAACGGCGTTATTAACGGCGTTCTTTTTTTGGGTAACGGAATAATCTAATTAATTACTTTTCCCACTGTTCCAACGCCGTTACCGTTACTGGGGACGGAAGGTTGTGCGTTACTATGTGCTTGTCGAACGTTGAGCAGCAGTGTGAGGCTTTCTGACCGCCACACTTCAGCTGCAGCCAGGGAGAGAGAGGTGTCGGTAACGCACTTACAAGCATGATGATGATTGGCTGGGTGGGTGGAGACCCTCAGTGTTCGCACTGTCACTGCCTGCAGTAGACAGAACAGAGCAGTGATGGGAATAACACCGTTTAAAATAACCATGTTACTGAAAAAACATTTTTTTTTCAGTAACGAGCAAACTAATTAATTACAGTCTTCTTTTATCAAAACGTTGTTTCTGTTACTGATAAGGAAATGCGTGCGTTAAGCTGTGCGGTGTGTTGAAGCTGTCATCAGCTGATCAGGAGCTAAAGAGGTAGATGTTTTCATCCAAGCGCATCACAGCCGTGAAGAACGAGGAAGACGTGATGAATAGTCTAAGGCTGCAGGTGTGGATCTGCAGCTGTGCCCTTCTTAGTGTGACAGCGGGACGTCCTGAAGGTCCGCTCACCTGTTCACCGCTCAGATGTCCTGATCTTCTACCTTCCTAGATCATCCAGCTGTAACCTGTTTCTGATCATGTCTTTAGTCCCGCTGTAACACTGATGCATCAGTCTCACACGTCATGGAGCTCAGGTGTTATCAGAACTACCTGTGTGTGTTTACCACCCAGCTTCAGCTCTTCTGTGGTTGGGTCTGACCCAAGTTAGTAAATGTAAGTCCTCCATCAGGCTTGTGCCTCTTCTAGCGTCATTTTAAAGCATTTTATTTATTTAACCATTACTAGATTAGCAGCAACAGAAATGCTACTAAAGCACACAATTATGTGAAGCTGGAAAATTTTAAATACTGTGCAAAATTACATTTAATTCTGTAATTTAACTAGACTGAGAGACCATTTAAAGGCTCGGGAACCTTTACAGGTGTTTCTGTTTGCAATTTTAAATGTTAGCTGATTGGGGTCTTGTTAAATATCACACAGTGACCTTTTAATAGTCTAGATAAGTGTAAATGTTCCTGTTAATAGTTTCTCCTGTTAAGTGCTCATTTATTTAAATTATTCAGGTTTATAAAAAACATTTGGACATACATTTTATTATGTTCCAGTCATTAGTCATTTATATTTCACTACTGTAGTCATTTATGGTAAATTAAGTAAGTTCAATTAACCCATTTTTCTTGCATTCTTTAATGAAAAAAGTAATTGAGTAGTTATTTTTCTTGGTAAATAGTTATATTTATAATCTCGTAACTCGGTAACTGAGTTACTTTTTTGACAAAGTAATTACTAACTATAACTAATTACTTTTTTAAAGTTATGTTCTCAACACTGGTTGCCAGTCAACTTCAACTTCAACTTCAAGCCTGGTTCTGGTCTATAGGGCCTTACATGGACAAGCACCATCTTACATTGGTGATCTTCTCAGTCCCTACCAGTGTTGGGAAAGTTACTTTTAAAAAGTAATTAGTTGTAGTTACTAATTACTTTGTCAAAAAAGTAACTCCGTTACTAACTGAGTTATGAGATTATAAAAGTAACTAATTACCAAGAAAAATAACTACTTAGTTACTTTTTTCATTAAAGAATGCAAGAAAAATGGGTTAATTGAACTTACTTAATTTACTATAATGTACTACAGTAGTGAAATATAAATGACTAATGACTGGAACATAATAAAATGTATGTCAAAATGTTTTTTTATAAATCTGAATAATTTAAATAAATAAGCACTTAACAGGAGAAACTACTAACAGGAACATTACACTTATCTAGACTATTAAAAGGTCGCTGTGTGATATTTAACAAGACCCCCCCCCCCCCCCCCAATCAGCAAACATTTAAAATTGCAAACAGAAACACCTGTAAAGGTTCCCGAGCCTTTAAATGGTATCTCAGTCTAGTCAAATTACAGAAATAAATGTAATTTTGCACAGTATTGTAATTTTCCAGCTTCACATAATTGTGTGTTATTAGTAGCATTTCTGTTGCTGCTAATCTAGTAATGGTTAAATAAATAAATAAAATGCTTTAAAATGACACTCGAAGAGGCACAAGCCTGATGGAGGACTTACATTTACTAACGTGGGTCAAACCCAACCACAGAAGTGCTGAAGCTGGGTGGTAAACACACACAGGTAGTTCTGTAAAACACCTGAGCTCCATGACGTCTGAGACTGATGCATCAGTGTTACAGCGGGACTAAAGACATGATCAGAAACAGGTTACAGCTGGATGATCTAGGAAGGTAGAAGATCGTGATGTCTGAGCGGTGAACAGGTGAGCGGACCTTCGGGATGTCCCGCTGTCACGCTAAGAAGGGCACAGCTGCAGATCCACACCTGCAGCCGTAGACTGTTCATCACGTCTTCCTCGTTCTTCACGGCCGTGACGCGCTTGGATGAAAACATCTACCTCTTTAGCTCCTGATCAGCTGATGACAGCTTCAACACACCGCACAGCTTAATGCACGCATTTCCTTATCAGTAACAGAAACAACGTTTTGATAAAGGAAGACGGTAATTAATTAGTTTGTCGTTACTAAAAAAAATATTTTGTTAGTAACACGGTTATTTTAAACGGCGTTATTCCCATCACTGCTCTGTTGGGTCTGCAGCAGGCAGCGACTGAGACTGTGAGAACACTGAGGGTCTCTGCCCACCCGGTCAATCATCATCGTGTTTGTAAGTGTGTTACCGACACCTCTCTCTCCCTGGCTGCAGCTGAAATGTGGCGGTCAGAAAACCTCACACTGTTGCTCAACGTTCGACAAGCACATAGTAACGCACAACCTTCCGTCCCCAGTAACGGTAACGGCGTTGGAACAGTGGGAAAAGAAAGTAATTAGATTATTCCCTTACCCCAAAAAAAGAATGCTGTAAGTAACGCCGTTATTTTAAATGGCGTTATTCCCATCACTGGTCCCTACACCCCCAGCAGGTCCCTGAGGTCCAGTGATCAAAGCCTACTGGTTGTGCAGCACCAGGCTAGACCAAAGGTGACAGATCATTTGCTGCTGTGGCCCTCATACTCTGGAAGTATCTCCCCCTGAGCCTGAGAACAGTGGACTCAGTGGTCTCCTTTAAAAAGCAGCTGAAAACTCACTTGTTCAAGCTGGCTTCTGCGTGACCTTCATCACCACTCTCTCTTTATTCTGCTCTCCCCACCTATTCCACCTTTCTCAGGATCCACTGATTTCCCTCTTTCCTATTCACTCTCTCTCTCTTTCTTTACATTTTAATCACAATTGTCTATTTTTTGCTCATTTTAAATATATTTTTTAATCATTTTCTAAATTCTTTTTTATATTTTTATTTTTTGTTTTTGTGAAGCGTGTCGTGATTTTTATCTTGAGAGGCGCTATAGAAAAGATATTTCCTTCTTCTTCCTCTTCATCACATGTAAACAAGTCCATTAGACACTTAGGAAGGAATTGAACATACTTTCTTTTTGTTAAGATCCAGAAATACAACCAAATCTATTTCTCTTTCTCGTTTATAAAAGTCTGCAGGGACAAAACGTTCTGTTTTTCATTTCTAACATTCCACTGAGTTCAATTTCTGATCCCCTTGAGGGGAACACATTTCTTTGTCCAAATATGGTCTCAGGGAAGTAACAAACACTGATGCAATGTTTGGTGCTGTTGCTTTAAATGGCTCCAGGAAACTGGGCTCCCACGGACGTCATGGGTTTTCCTGAGCCAGGCCTCACAAGAGCAGGAAGTGCCTAATATGGTCTGTTAACCTGCTCCCCCCCCCCCCCCCCTTTGTGTTTCCTGCAAAAGGAAGCAGCAGAAAATGGGGGATGGGCGAGACCAGAAGGGAGCTCAGATAGATCCAGGGCCTCTTCCTGGCTGTTCCAGAGGACAAAAATGCCTTCCATTCCTGTAGAGAGAAAGGCTGAACTACTTCTGTTTCGGTGTTTGTTGAAGTTTGTGCTGTATGGAATGTTTAAAAGTCGTTTAATCATAATTTAGAATTACCTCATTGGACTAGAGAAAATAATACAAGGAGCTGATTTTAGATAACAGCAAATAACCAAAGTGTTGGGTTTGGCAAAATTACAGCTAGTTAAGCTATGCTTTGCTAAAGTGCACTTATTTATAATACTCTCAGGACATGGGTAGTTTAGCTAGAGCTAAAACTGACCTTCATGTGCCAGTAAACAGTAAGGGTAAGCTTTTTCGTTTGCAAACTACAATCAAAACCCATTAAACTCTAGTGCTTTTACAACCCCCACCAAATCATCAAAGGCCTGGAATTGTGGTCACTTTGGGGTATACACAGAAGAACGTGGGGTCAAACTACATTTTTAGATGTCTTTCAAAAAAAGCTGCATCAGACCAATAAAAATGTTCCAGTAGATCTCAGAGAAGAGAGAATGCAAGCAATCTTATTCGAAATTTCTGGAGTATAAATCTAAAGTTTCCCAGAAGATTACCACTCTGATCATCTCCTGTTAACAGTTCCATCTCCTTTCCTTGTCCCTTTACCTCAGATGACCCAAAGTCCTACTAAGATTCAGAAGCTTACAACCAGATTTGTTCTGAGAGGGTCAGAAACACAATAGAGGTGCGGGCAAAGGGCATTAGCTTAGGCATATGTCTAACTTCTCAGGAGATATAAGATGCAATTTTCAGGTGGACCACTGCTCAATGGTTAAATTAGCCTATTTCTTCTGCTTCTATGCTGTAGCTTCACTTCTGGTGTTTTTTTGTTTTTTTAGATTTTTAACAATTTTTAAATGTGTGTTTTTAATGTTCTAACTTTGCAGCTTAGTAATTCCTTATTTAAGCATTAATAACAAGCAGTTATTGGTGCTTTATTAATAGTTTATTAATTATTAATAATGCACTATGTGATGTTAATAAGGAGACCCTTAAGTGTTGCCATAATGTGTTTTTTATTTTTTTTAATTTAGCAAATAACCTGTAAATTAGCATTTAGAACTCTGTTTTTTCAACAGATTTAACTCATAAATGTATAATCTGGTCTTTTATAGTTCAGACTGGAACTACAGTTGTGTAACAGCTGCTCCAGGCTGGTGGAAACATAGGGTGGAAATAACAGTCTGTACGCGAGGACGGTGGGCGGGGCTCTATCACGAGACATCACGAGCGTGACGTCAACGAGGTAATAAGTACTTGTCCCGCGCGCCGTCTGTTTTGAGACTGCGCGTGAAGTCACAGTCACGAGACGGAGTCCTGGCGCTGTGATTGTTTTGATCTACTTTGAAAACAAACTGTGACATGGAGGTCAGCGCTGAGGCCAAGAGGATCATGGTGGTGGCTTTGGGGAAGCTGTACAGCTCGCGCACGCAGCGAGGCGGGGTCCGACTCCACCGGAGCCTCCTCCTGACTCTGGTGATGAAGTCCGCCCGGGACATTTACCACGCGGCCCAGACGGCGGCTGAGAGTGCGGCGGCTGTTTGTGAACAACATACGGAGATGGAGACGTGCGCGGAGCCGAGTGGAGGTCAGGAGCTCCAAAGTCCCAGTTCTGTTGCAGCAGGACGGACTGAGACTTCCCCTCACCTTCTGCCCGGAGACGCTGACTCTCACAGTGGCGCGGACAAGGAGAATACGTGCCCCTTTGGCCCGGCACAACACACCCGGAAGCGCCGGGGCAAAGCTACAGCCGAACCGGACTTCATACCCTGTAAAAAGGCTAAACTTGAGTGTGGGATTTCCCCTCAGCAGCTCCATGTGAGCTCCGTTTTGGACTATGTGAAATGCGGTGAACTGGGACCCCCCATCCCCCTACAGACGGTCATCGCGGCGTGTTGAAAAGCCCTTCGTTGGCTTTACGTTTTACACACGTACTGAAAGGGGTCTTGAACTCCTCTCACCGCTTCGAGGTCTGGGTTAGGATAAAGACCCGGATGCCCGCCTCGGAAATCCCACTCAAGACAAGTCTGGGCATGTTACGAGTCTTGACGGAAGCAGCCGGTCTGTGCCCCTGGCCCAGTCTCAGAGACTTCCAGATGGATCATGGCAGAGCTCCAACATCCCAACGGGACTGAGCTCTGAGCTGTCTTTGAACTCATCCGTTCTTCCTCTCAACAAATCAAATGAAGTGATTGTGTTGATGTCTGCGTGTTGACATGAATGTGATAAAGTGTAAAACATCTACCTCAGTATTTATTAAACTTTTTCTACTTGAAGTTAACCTGACCTGGTCTGGTTTTGTTTTCATTTTCACAGGAAGTGTCAGATTTAAACATGCTTGTGTCTGGAGGGAAAGTAGTTGATAAGAAGTTGTCCTGCTCCTTCCCCCACTGCTTTTCTTTCTCATACACACGCACGCGCGTGATTTGCACAATAAAAGCCAGGACAATTCAGGGGATTGTGGTCCAAAGGATGAGGGGGTGGGTGCCATAAAGCCACAGGCTGACCAAACACTTAAAAACAATGGGGGTTCTGTTGCTGCAAGAGTGTGAGCTGGAGAAGATTGTCTGGATCATTGAGATCATTAGTGATGCAGTCAATACTTTGATTCAAGTAACTGATGCAGAGTTTATGTCAAATCTGTGAGGATATGATGAAAATCCTATCGGCTATTTAAAGGATGCAGTTCAGGTTTCCTGCAGCATGTTCAGGAGGATTTTCCAGTGGCTGCTTGTTTTGGGGGAAAGGGGGTGAAGCTAGAAAACAAGAAGGAATGCAGCACCAAAAAAAAAAAAACCCAGGAATGCAGAGGGTGGGGGGTTAGGCTGTGTGAACCCCATGAGGCCCTGGCTGAGAGCTTATTCTTCCGGCTGAAACTGGTGCAGCTTGTCTGTGAACACCGATCTGGATCAGTCTGGTCATGTCTGAAAACCTATATGCATCATTCACCTTCCCTCTACACCTCCTGAAGCGGCATGCCAGAAGCATTTTACTCCCAGGAGCTGACTCCAAATAGAGTTTCCTCACATTTATTAGCATTACAGGGGAGTGATTTAAAACTAGACTCTTTTTGCATTTACAAATTCATTTGGAATGTACTGTCGATTTAAAGCTTTTTTCTTAGTGTGTGACAGGTTGTGTGTCTCAATGATGTACTGGAGACCTGTCCAGGGTGTCCCCCGCCTTTAGCCCGATGCTGGACTGGTATCCCTTTAAGACGAGTTTTTTTTCTGCAGGATATATTGAATATTTGTCATCATTCAACACTATCAAAATGTGCAACATCAATTTGCAGGGTCTGCTAGAACTGTAGTAGCTCATATGCAATAATATTTACAGTATTCTGAGTTTTGATGACTGAACAGAGAGAGGTGAGGAAAATGTCCATTCATTACAACATTCAGCAATGCTTTTTATGATGCAGTCCTAGTTTGGAGTCATTTTACAATATTTATCTACTTCGGTCTTGATCATGCTGCAACTAGCTGTTTTCTATGGAACTATAAAGTGTTCAAAATTAAATCTATAAATAATACAACATTAAATATGTATCTACATGAGTAAACACTGGACAATTTTTATTTGATAATGAAATAGTGAAAAACAGACTGTAAAAATCTGAGCTCAATTTTATGAAATGTTTTTCTTTTAAAATGTGTTTATAGAGCAAGTCAACCCCTACCAGATTCTAACTCCACTCCCACTTCATGTTTGAAAAATGCAACAAATGCTGTTGCCTAGCAGACCGAGGGGGCGGAGCTGCTAACAAATACACACACACACACAGGCATTGTGACATCATAATCTACCAGTTTACATCATAGCATACCTCTTAGCCAATAGCGGTGGCAGATTTAAATTAGAATACAATGCAGAGTTTTTACCTGACAACGGCACAACACTGCCAGTTTTAGGCAGAATATTTAGATTTTAACTAAGATGCACTGAAGTGCCAAATTATTGACGGCACGTGTCTGCAGCACGATTAGACACTCGTTTCTTTAGTTTATCAGCAAAAAAAAGGTTATTTGGGGGTGACTTGCTCTTTATGAACGTAAAACTTTCCAAGTTCATCCTTCCCCAATGATGCAAATTATTGTTCAGGCATTTTTATTTTGTTCTTTCAGTTTTTATTGGATCATGTTCATTTCACAAAGTTAGCTTTAATTTCATAATAGTGTTTTTTTTTACTATGGCTGATTTATATCATTATGGCAGTTTTCAGCAGAATATCTTAAGGTTGGTTTATGCTTGACACGTCCGCGAGGTCCGCACGGCGAAATTGAATCATTTTAACAACCACGCGCCTCCGCATGGCCCAAAATTTCCGCACCGCGCACCTAGGAAATTTTCTAACCACGCGGACGGCCGGACGCGGAAAAACATGGCGGACTGGCAAGAACTAGTATGGCAGAGGTTCGTAAATACAGACATTTGTATGATTCAGCTCTCAGAGATCACCGTGATCAACATGTTGTTAATAATTCTTGGAGAGAAATTGCTCGCACTGTTGGAAACGACGAGGACGCTGTTAAAAAATGCTGGAATGCCATGTTGTAAACAACAGTAATTTTTACTTCTACTATGGTGTAGTGTTGGATGCATGCCATAGAGCTCCATGCTGCCCCCTACAGTTTGGGAGAATATTGGCTCACCGCAGAGACAAGCCGCATGAACCATAAACGCTGCAAGTTGTGAAGCGCGTTCCATCCGCGAGCCGCATCACCAAGCGGAAAGTAAATGCGTCAAGCATAAACCAAGCTTTGGTCAGCCAATAGGGAGCCGAGAAGCCTCCTCCCTTTCCAGTCGGGTCATGGGGCCAAAAAAATTGAATGCAAGTCAATGGGGCTTAAAACACTATTTGCTAATCCATTTTGCCTTACGCCCTAAATTGCAAATATGTTATAGTTCTATTTAAATGTAAAGTAACGAAGTGTGTTTTGACCACATTTGGCCACATTTATGAAGGCTCTTTCTTCCTGAAGAAAGTATTTGACGTTTGCTGAACTTACAGCCATTTTCCCTCAGTTTTTCTCCGTGTCTGGTTCGGTTACGTCACCTTTGTGATGCACATTTGTAGTCTGGGACTTATTTTTACACAAAACCTAAAATAGCTTTTCCCATCGTTCGAAAATAAGGTATCAAAACCTGTCTTTAAAATTCATAGACATCATATGTGAAATCCATGGCACAAAACAAGCAGAATTGGAAAATAACATTTTTCACCCCATTGACTTGCATTCATTTTATCGTTCTTCTGGGGACCCATGGTCCGGAAGTAGTTAGGAGTGACTTAAGGCTGATTCATGTTTCTCCGTCTAAATGTCTAAATGAGCTGAATGTATTGAAAAATGTAGAAGCAAAAAGCACCAACAAGCAAATAAAGTACAAAAAGTAAGTGAAGAATGGAGAAAAATAATCCTAAATAGCATAAAACAAATCTGTGAACATTGTATAAAAATTTGGGACAGCTAAAATGTCTAAGCATGTGTTATTTCAGTTGGACAAATTTAACAGTTTAATCTTTACATTTAGCTGAACTGTGAAATTAGCAGCTTATGCAAAATTTTGTAACTGATTGCTGAAGTTGTTTGATTAGCTGAAATGAAGCTGAAACTAAGCTAAACTGGCAAATGAGCTGGATGTAATGAAAGATGTAAAAGCAAAAAGCACCAAAAAGCAAATAAAGCACAAAAATAAGTGAAGAATCAAGAAAACTAATCCTAAACAGCAGAAAACTGAAATCTGTGAACATTGTTTAAAAAACTGGACAGCTAAAATGTCTAAACACTTGTTATTTCAGTAGGTCTAGTTTAACAGTTTAATTTTTTCATTTAGCTGAACTGTGAAATTAGCATCATATGCTGATTCAGAAACTGATTGCTGAAGCTGCTGAATAGCTGAAGTGAAGCTGAAACTAAGCTAAACTGTCAAAATGAGCTGAATGTATTTAAAGATTTAGAAGCAAAAATCACCAACAAGTGTAATAAAGCTCAGAATATAGGTGAAGAATGAACAAAAAATGCTAAACGGCAGAAATTTTTAATCTTTGAACAATGATTAAAAACTCGAAATTTGAAATGTTTAAACAGCTGGCATTTGAATGAGAATAGTTTAATGGGTACATATTTACAATTGGCCTAACTGTGAATTTAGAAACATTTGCCAATATCTGAAACTGATAGATAAACAAATGTTCAGATTTGATATAGGATGGATGGTTGGATGAATAAAATGATGGATGGAATGTTGTATGATGTTAGATGGTTTATTGGATGGATGGATAGATGGATGGATGGATGGATGGGTAGAAGCATGTATAGATTTATATGTGGATGGATTGCTTAGGCCAAGCCGATCGATTTGATGTCTCACATGTGTGGGTGTGTAATTCCATTTAACAAGAAGATGATTGACCTCTCTCAACCAATCAGGGAGCTGGGAGGGAGCGGGGCACATTCCCACCTTCTGACGGTCGATCAAATTGAAATTGTTTCTAGTTTTAAGTACAGATAGTTCAAAAAGATCAAAAACAGAAGTCTGTTATTGGCTCAATATTCAGCTTTTTATATTCATTCCTATGAGACTTGGTTAAAAAGATTTGTAGTTCCTTGTGTTGCCATGGTAACAGATGACAGGAGTCTAACTTTAGTAGAGCAATTTATAATGCCAGATGACTCTTTTAAACTTTGAATAGCATTTCGATACTGAAATATGTTGATACAGTTGTGTCTAAAATGTTGTTAAATGTTGTTGGCAAGCACGTTGCCATGGTAATGCAGAACACAATATCAAGTTAATACAAGACTCCTGGGACCAAGCAGGTTGAATTGATGCATCATGTGTGTGGGTGCATATTTCCTTTTAGGCAGAAGACAATTGAAAACTCAGCCAATGAGAGAGCAGCGAAGGAGGAGGGGGCGGTTCCTGCCTTCTGACTAGTGTTAAAATGTCAGCTATGCTGTTAGTTTTAAGTGTATAGAGCTCAGAAAGATAAGAAACAGCAGTATGTTATAGGGTCAATATTAGGCTTTTCACATTCATTTCAATGAGACTTGTTTGGGGATATCCTTATGCACTTGTGTTAGCATGGTAACAGATAACGTATTTAAAATTTAATACAAGATTCCTGAGACCAAGCTGGTCGATTTGATGTATCATATGTGTGGGTGCTGGATCCTGCTTGGACAGAAAATGGTTGAACACTCTCAACCAATCAGAGAGCAGCACTGTTTTCCCGCCTTTTCCCCCGGCTATAGAGCTCCGGACCCCACGTGACTCTCAGTTAGTAGACGCCATTTTGGCAGGTAAAAAAATGTAAACAAACACATGAACGTGAACGGTATCTGCTTGGATTTTACTTCGTTGGAGTTTACTTCACACTTTAAAACCGAAGAAATCGTTTTATATAGTCAGAAATTAAATAGAATAAACATCTCCGACCCTTACCATGCCCCTGGGATACTTTTTAAAAACGCCAGAAGCTGTCGGAGTGGACTTCTTACCGGACCTGGCCGGGGAACCCCTTGGGATTCCCCCCAGCCGGAGGAGCTGGGGAGAGGTCTGGGACTCTCGACGCTACTGCCCGCTCCAACGCCAGAAACTGTCGGAGCGGACTTCTTACTGGACCTGGCCGGGGAACCCCTTGGGATTTACACGGAGGAGCTGGCTCCGGCGGCTGGGGAGAGGGAAGTCAGGGCCTCTCGACACTACTGCCCCCGCAACCCGACTCCGGATAAGCGGATGAAAATGGATGGATGGACAAATAACAGATTTACATGTAAGTAGTTTAAATAGAGTGCTGTGCTGTTTGAATGTATAAACTGAACGCCAAGAGAAATCACTAGTCTGATTTTTTCCGTGAATAAAATAAATATGTCAGGCAGGAGCGTCTCAGGCAGGGGCGGCGTTAGGCCCGGCTACTTGGGCTGAAGCCCCGGATCTTTCATGATAAGCCCCGGATCTAAATCGCGGAAGTAACATGCAGTACCAAAGTCCAACAGAGAGAGCGCAGCTGGCAGTAGTTTGTAAAGTCCCATTTAGTCGTCACACACACAGGTGTGTGGTGAAATTTATTCTCCGCATTTGACCCATCCCCTGGGTCAAAATAGCTCGGGAACTATTTGGTGGTTTAACCCCCCAATCCAACCCCTTAATGCTGAGTGTCAAGCAGGGAGGCATTGGGTCCCATTTATCTCAAAGTCTTTGGTGTGACTTGGTATGGAGTCGAACCCCTGATCTCCCGATCTCAGGGCGGACACTCTACCACTAGGCTACTCAGTCGGTATACAGCCTACCTGAGCCTCCACCACTGAAGAGAAGCCCTTCAGCAGCTGGCTTCTTCTACAGTCTCTGTCTGAAACGCATGAGTGAAGATGGACATAAGGACGTTTTTTTAGACCAAAAGTACGACAGAACCCCAGCTTTGATGAGACTGGTGTTGACTCAGGTTTGTGAGTCTTATTTGAAAATATTTGTTGTGCTGCTGGTTTGCCAGATAGTAAGTTAGCTTACTATCAGGTAAAGTTGTTGGAGAAAGAAAGGGAATATTTACTATCATCTCACACTAAACACTAACAGGAACAATACTCTGCCCTGAATATGCTGAATATGTAGCTTCAGATTAAACATTATGTGGTACAAGATATATATATATATATATATGATGTTGACTAGTGTGTGTCACGTGTGTGTGTGCGTGTGTGCGCGCGTGTGTGTGAGCGTGTGTTTAAGCCCCAGATCTTCTTCAGTCCTAAATCCGCCCCTGGTCTCAGGATCTGTCAGATCTGTCTCGGTGAGACAGATAATAGCAATCCAAAGTGCTTTTTATGTGTGATCTGACAATTGATCAACCATTGCTTAAAAATTAAATACAGCTTAGCCGGTTAATTGCTGTGATCATAAAACACGTAAACGGCAGCACGCAGAACTCACGAGGCAACGTTTTACGTGATGTTTACTTGTTGCTATGAGTACTAAGACAGAAAAAGCCACGTCAAAATAAGTTTAGGAAGCCCACTAAGAATCGTAATAAAAGCATTTAAAATAAATACCATACACAGTTGAGGAAACATTGGTTTAAGTACCTGATATGAAGTGGTCGCTGCGTAAGTGAAATCCTTTACTCTCGGGATCCCACAGCTTCATTTCAGCCCGGTCACTAACGCGTTTTATTACAATGATCCAACGTTTGCGGCGCTCCGGATCTTGGGGATTCCTGTAGATGGCTCATTCCTTATGTCGTCCGTGTCTGTTCTGCATCCTGGGGCACAACAGGAATCTACCATATTTCCCGTTTGATTGAGTTTTCTGACAATAACAAATAGTCCAGCTGCCGGCTTCTGCCTGCCAAATTGCGCCGTTTCGATTTGAACTGTTGCATGCCGGGAGAAGTGACGTCAACTCCCGGAGCTCTATAGGCGGCCTGCAGCTGTACTCCTTCCTGTTAATGAGAGAAGCCGTTAAATCCGTCCTTCAGAAGTGAAATTGGACCTGTCAAACTTCTCATCACCATTCAAAAAGTACTGCACCAATTAGAAAAATTCAAAAAGCGTGAGTGGCAGAAGGCTTTGGTGGTCATGTGTGTGGAGTCTTGTGTGCCTACCACAAATGTTCTAGAAGATATGAGAACATTTCAGCTGCCTGTCAGCCACAGGTGCCTATTTTTTAAAGGGGTTGAAATGGAGTAAAGCTGGCACAGTCCTCCTTCTGGGGCTTGTAGCACAAAAAATGTAATACCAACAGCAAAACCGAAGACATCACTTCGAAGCAGACAAAATAACCTAACGAATTTGAGAATATCCTTAGTGTACTATAAATGTGGTTAGTGGAAATTTTTGTTTCAATATTTCATAAATCATGCAGTTAACAGTGCTCAGCTGCTCAGATGCCAATTCAGACCTCTGACATGTCTTATCGCCATTCAAAAACAGCTGCATCTATTGGAAACATTCAAAAAGCTTGAGTGGCAGAAGGCTTTGATGGTCATCTGTGTGAATTTTTATGTGCCTACCATGAATTGTCTAGAAGCTATGATGAGAACATTTTTAGCTGTCTGAAGCCGATCGGAGGAGAACATTTCTGTTCCTTTAACATGGGTTTCAATGAGACAGAATCAGGGTCTCTCCTCCTTCTGAGGCTTGTACAGAAAGAAATGTGACACTTAAGAACAAAATGAAACCCATTCTGAAAAGCTGACAAAAATTCCTACTTTTTGAGATATAATTTGTTTTGGTACTCCAAATGGTCTGGGTGTTGGAGTTGTTTCAAGAAAATGTGAAGGTCAAAAGTTAGAGTGGAATTTTCAGTTTAGAGTGGAAGAAACATGTTTTTAATTTTGATTATTGTCTAAGAAATGAACCGTACAACCACAATGTTTGGAGTACATTCATGATTTATAGCTCAAAACGAAGGTATATCCGTTAGCTGCAAGCCAGCATGAGTCTCATTTCAACTGGACTTACGGTTTTCTCAGGACAATGCCAGAAATGGAGCAAAGGAAGGTCATTGCTCCCATCTCTGCCCATTATAATTTTTGTTATTTTTTCTGAAAATCTCAAGCCGTACCTCAACTTCTACCTGTGATTTTAGAAAAACTGTAATAGATGTCAAAAATATGTTTTAACTAGTAATAGCTGAAAGTCTTGTGAGTTTGTTGAAACTTGAATGAAGTCTTTAGTTAAAGTAAACCTAAAAAGAGTTCAAAAAAGTGATGGGATTTAGCAGAAAATTGAGCAATCCCATTCATTTCAATGGGACCAAAAATCGCAGAAAAAGCTGAATATCTCAAAAAGTATAAAATATTGTAATTACAAAAGTCATTGCCGGCATAAGCTGAACGAGCTGAACGTTTTGATACCAAAATTGTGTAAATTGTTGAAGAATTGTGGATGTAGTTAAATTCCAAAAAATGTATAGAAGCAGAATAATTAACTATAAAGAGAAACAGGATCACTATAGTTTAAATGCTTTGCAGCATTCAAACAATTAGGTGCACACAGCAAAGTATCTGCTGAGCTAACGGTCATTCGAGGCTGTTTGCACAGCGGTTTGCTCTCGTGTGCTGCAGGCTTCAGGAAATGGCCCAAGTGGCTGAGGAAAGAAGTCTGGGCTACTGCCCCCACGACCCAACCCTAGATAAGCGAACAAAAATGGATCGATGGATGGATGATTCTCATCCCAGCTGCAGCTTTAAACCATTTTAAAAACTGTATGAACATACAACTTGTCTGCTTGGGAGGAAAATATTAAAGAAAAGGGAGGGCTTAAGACTTTTACTGTGTGCCAATGCCAATGCATCTTAAAGGCATAACCTGTCTATCAAAACAACAACACAAGACTAGAGGATAAATAATGGAAACAAGACAAGAGACACATCTGTGTGCATTCTCTCTGGATTTTTATTCTTTAGGAAGAGTTCTGTTTGGAATTACAAAATGCACTGGTAGAAATAGCGGTGAGACTGGCTGAGAGTGTGAAAGAGTGAGAGAGAGAGAGAACTAAAAAGATGCACTGAGTGAGAGATCAAAGGTCCAACAGCCAGTTAGAACAAGTACATCAACAGATTTGGCCAGCTCCTGCACCCCTGACACTCACACGAGTAGAAAGAACAACACACCACCTTCTGACCTGTGTCTTATTTTTTTAAAGTAAAAACTGTTTTTTTTTCTCGTGGTGTCCTGAACATTGATGTGTTATGCCTCAACGCCATGGAAATGAAGGAAAGAAATAAGACTTTGACTCTCACCAAAGCCTCGTCAGTGTTTTCACTTTTTTGATAATTTTTTAAATTTTTTTTACAATTTTTGTTTTCAAAAATAGAAGAAAAAACTGAAACATTGTTTTTTTAAAAACATCTATCTATTTATATTTCTTTTTTTTCCTCTGAATTAATGTGCTTTTTCTTTTAAGTCCTGAAGATGACTTTTAACCCACGGTGTGGCATGCACATAGCACATGCACTTCTGGAACTATATATATATATATTTTTTTTCCATTTTCTAAAATCATTTATACTTAAAAAATAAAAACAACAAACAAAAAAAATAATACTTTTTTTTTCTTCCCCGTAGCGACTTTACATTGCTTTTTGAAAAGTTTGTGTGGTTACTAGCGTGTTAGTGGATTGCACTGGAGCATTTGCACAAAGATGGAAAAAGAATGTTCAGGCATTAAATGTTTCATTCAGGGGGTTGACTCACACACACACACACACACTCACACATACATATATAAACACAGATCTTTGCAGACTTACAATGATTTGACAGAAATAGTTTAAATTTCAAAATGGATTTCCAGACATAAATTATAGAAAACAAAGTGAGCAACAAGTAATTCAAAGTCAGAAACACATTCACTCATGCTCACACATACACTAAAACCAGGTGCTACATACCTGGCTGCGTTCAGATTTTTCGTGTGAAAAAGACTTGTTTGTGACATCCCACTAAGGCTGGAAAGACACTAATAGGCAGTTTGTTTCACTTCTGTTTGTTTTCAATGCATTCTCTGGTCAACAAGTGATAGGCCTTCCGGTAAAACAGGTCAACTCAAAAACAACAGTGATGTTGGGGTAGACTGTGGTGTGTGTTGATGACCAGTGTTGACTTTTGAGGCACACATTGAAACACACCAGTATACATTGAAAGGAGTGACACATACAGGACGTTGGTGATTTCCATGCCCAGAAACCATTTCTCCAACCCTTCTGAACTGTGCAAAAGGGGCAGTCCAGTCATTGTGTTTAAATACAGCAAACACAGATGAAGTGGCCAAATTGTGAGAGAATGAGATTAACTTCACTAATACCCTGATAAATCACAAGTAGTTTTGCAGTAGGGAGTTCCACTGTCTTGTAGTGCCACCTGCAGGTTATTGGTGGTGAGTGTCTGCTTGGTAAGACACTAATAAGGCCTTCTTTGCTATTAAACCACCATAGCAACAATCAGAACCGGGATAGTCTAAGGAAGATCTTTGTACTTAGAAAGCAGAGAGCTCCTGATTACGTGTGACAAGCCAACAGTGGCTTTAAAACCTGAACAGATCTTCCATAGCAAGGTCACAGTGGCAGCGTATTGGGGTCCAGGACAGTGCAAGGTGGAAGATTAGAGTTTTCACACGTTGGCATGGTTGATCATTGAAAATTTGAAGCAGGGCTGGCTGCATTGGACTGTTGTCTAAGTCATGAGTCTATCTCACCATTACCAATGTGTTTTATTGTGACATGGCCTTTTAGCAAGTAGCTCATCCCTGGTAGGGTCTAAGTCAGTTGAGGCAGGAGTATGGGGCATTGTGCGATTGTATATTTACTTGGAAAGATCTTGAAAAGAACTTACTGTTGTGGTTAGGGCAAAGAAGAGCATCTTGGGAATGTGGGGAAACTAGGAATGAAGATGCAGCCTGGCAAGCTATTCTGTATATAGTTTGGCAATGACCTATAGACAGAGCTCCGTCATAGGCAGAACCTGCGACTGTCTTTCAAACCGTCTCCGCATGCTGTTGGACAATGAACAATATGATGTGCTCACAGCTACACATGCTAGCCAACAGGACAGTTCGCTAAACACTGCTAAAGAAAAAAAAAAGCCAGCAGCAGTTTCTGATCCAGGCCACACCTTCTCAAGACCAGGAGAAAGTGCAGCCGCTGCTGAGCCTTTTTAACCAGAGCTCTGGCGTTGGCAGACCAGGACAGGTCAGCAAAGATGATGGAGCACTGTGACTGGCCCTGCAAGCCAGTAGAGCACCGTGATTGGTAAGACACAAGAGTCTTCAAGGCTGCTGAGGGTACAATGGAGCGTAGATCCACACGCAAAGCAAAATCACTTTGCTTCTGCTACCGTCTGTCTAGTTTTCTAGGCTAAGGAAGAGGTGTAGCAATGTCATGATTGCCTTCCAATGGAAGATTTTCCAAATATGTTGCAATCCAGCCACCTTCTAATTGATTGTGTAGGTTGTGGGGCTGTCACCCAATAAGCTTAAAAAAAGTACTTAAAAATACGCTTCTATATTTTTGATTTATTCCCAGCTTATTCTCTCACAACATGACTATGGTCAACTTCAAGGTTGGAAAAAGATTACCTGAGCTGAAAATGAAACAAGATCATGACAGAAAATAACCGCGTCATTCTCACAATCATCACGCTCGCTACAAACAGATATATTCTAGCAGTTTATCCGTTATTACCTTCAGTGAGAAAGAATACAAAGATGAAGTGTTTCTCTCCTTTCTGCGACTTTCTCTTAGTCTCTTCCTCTCTGATGCTTCTGTTTGAACCCCAAACCCTGGAAGACTTTGAGATTTTACTGATTTGTCACAACTGTCTTCGCATTTAAAAAAAAATCCATACTTTACCCTGCTACCCATTATATCTTTTTCGCTTTATTACCTTAGTTACAAAAAAGTTACTTTCACTAAAAATTTTGTGCAATTCCAGCTGTATCAGTGGCAGGCATTTGGCACAGAACGAACAGTAGACGAGCAAGCAAAAAGTCATTGTTTAGTCCCCGAGCCCCCCCGCCCATCCCCCGGATAAACACACACTATCCAATTTACCCATAGCCCTCTGTCTTTTGATTTTTCTGTGTAAATGAAGCAAGAGGAATGTCATTCAGAGCACAAAGAGAGAAACAGAAAGTTGTTTTTTTTCCATAAAAAAGAGAGAAACCCCCACAGACCACAACAGAAAGGGCAGAGGAGAAAATTCCCTCCCGAGACAGTAGATTCTCATTTCTGCTATAGTATTCTTTTGTATCATTCATGCAGGATTCCATAAGGTGTACAACTTCGCAAGTCTAAAAAAGAAAAGAAAAGCGAAGCTGTGTGGGGTGCAACAGCAGATTCAAGCTTCGATGTTTTGAAGAAGTAGAAGAGGAGGAGGAGGGGGGAACAGCGGCTGCAGGAGTAGAAGAAATACTACAGGAAACAGTTATTTGTTGTTTCTGAAATCCATCCCCGCAGTTTATTTTTTTCTTTTCTTATAGACTGAGGTCGGTTGAAGTGTTTTGTCTCTGGCAGGAGTGTGTTAAGCATCATCAACACACCTTTTCTTTCACAATGGACAGAGATTTTTGTCAACACTCCCCCACTTAGCTCCTCCCACCTCATACAGGTGGTGGTTTTGGGGGGGGGGGGGGGGGGGGGGTGTCTATTTGTCAGTTTTTGTATTTTATTTAAAAACACAGATGATAAAACTCATCAATATTCAACTGGTGGCTGGGAGGGTTGGATTGGATTCCTTTTTTCTTTGCAGTCAACTTATCAAAAGTTAGCCTTGAAAAAGAAAAGCAAGAAAATAAAAACAAATAAAAGGTTGCTCCTTTGTCTCTGACTATAAAGTGTCTTTTATCGAGTCGCAACTCTTGACATCTTGTAAGTGGCTATAGCTCATTGCCAGAGGCATAAATTAAGACACAAAGAGTAGTGTCCATCATTCCTCCTGCTGTCCTTACAATCTGCAATTTATGAGCTTGGTCTCTTTTGGCATCAAGAGAGGATGGAAAAACAATGCAAGAAATGTCTATTCACTTCTTGTTTCTCCGGATTCTGACTTGTTTCGTTCTCTTATCTTGATACCTATTCTTTCACCAGGTAAAACATCCCTGGGACCGCCAAAGGAGTTGGTGAGGAAACCAATGAACAGACAAGAAATAAAAGTTGTGGTATCCCTTGGCAGTCACTGCTCTGGCTCAGAGCTTTTCAATTTTTTTTAAAAATCCAACTATCAGTGTTCATCCTTACATCCCTCCCCCAACCCCAAAGGCTAGCACCAATCATCTTCCTCTGTCTCACCGTAGGGTTCATGCAGGCCCTTCCGAGAGCCCCTAGGATGCCCAGCTGGAGGGGGAACCTTATGGGGCCCAGTGTGTGGGGGTCCATGGAGATGTGTGGAGGGTGATGAAGATCGGTAGCCATTGGGTAGGCGACGCTGGGCGGCAGCGGGCTGGACCTGGCTCTGCACAGGCCCAGTCAGGGCAGTGGTGGGAGGAGACGTGTGGTGGACGGTCCTTGGGGAGGTTCGAGTGGGCTGCAAGTGGGGGTTGTTAGTGGGGTGAGACTGTGGAGGAGGGAGGGGGTGGGGGTTATGAGGCTGCGGTTGTGTGGGGGGTGGCAGTGGGTGGTTGGCCAGGGCATGCGGGTGGGGGTTTCCACCCTGCATGGGGCTTGGCTCGTAGGCAGGTGGTTCGTGGTGCGGGTCATAGTCCTGGAATTCCTGGTTGTAGAAGCAGCCATCCCCTTCAATGGAACCACCTCCACTGCCCGAGTCTCCCCAGCGCGGTGGTGGGAGATGACCCTGGCGGGGAGGGCCATGATGGGCAGCGGGGATTCCACCTGGAGGTGGACCCTGTCCTTGGAAAGGTTCTGGAGAAAAGTGTCGAGAGCCTGGGGCTGGAGGTCTGCTCTGCGGGCCGCCAGGAGGTGTGGGTATGGGCTTACGGACTACTGGGGAGTAGGTTACATGGGGCCGGGGGGTAGCAGGGGTCTGAGGCAACTGTCGACGGCCTCTGCGTGGAGTACTGGTTCCGGAGGTCGACGGGACAGGACTTCCACTGACTGAACTACTGCCCTACAAAAAAGTGAAATAAAGCAAATAAAAAAAACAAACCACATATTCAAGGACGAAACATGTAGAATAAAGAAGAAGATGGTAAAGACAGGAGAATGAAACAGACAGTGAAAGAATGAGAGAAAGACAGAAGAGATCAAGTAGAAAAGCAAGAGGAGACAGGAAACGAGCCATAGCAATGGTAAGAAGAAAATCACCAATTGTAATGTACATGGAAGAGGAAAAGACCAAAATAAAAGCATCACAGTAGCAGAGAAGATGTGGATAAAAGGATGAAATCCCAAACAGCACCATACAAAGAGAAGCAACATGTCACGCAGAAGAAAGAAAACCAAAAAAATGACAGAAGAAAGAAAAGGTTTAAGTGTGAATTTCCAGATCAGCAATAACAGCAGTAAAACAGCCATACACAGGTCTCGTGAAATAACTTTGTGGTCTTTTTTTCTGATTAATCCAATTCTTCCACAACAAGGAGTAAAAACTAAGTTTTTGAAGAAAGATCAATCCACAAATCTTGTGATATTTACATTTTGCGTATAGCATCATTTCATATTATATATATATATATATATATATATATATATATATATATATATATATATATATATATATATTAAGGCCAGTTTCAAACCATGTGTCACGGAAGACAGTCAGGGGCACCCCCAGAAAATTTTGGTAAGGGTGGCAGGACAGGGCCAAAGAAAATTTTGCGGTGGCACACCAAATTGGTCCTTGTGGTAACTGGGAGAGTTGAGCCTGTGGTGATGCAGTGAATTGCGCCTTTATTCTTTTTTATATAAAAAAAAAGATCAAAAACACTTAATTCAAATTTGAGAAACACAAACATTTTAGAAAAATACAGTTAAAGTTATTTGAAATGTTATTTCAAAATTTTATTTTAGAATTTAAATTTTTTGTTTTATTCACCTGCTGCTGTCTTCACAAAAACCATGGAGATATAAACATATTTTTTAAAATAGTGAGCAGCAGAAACACACTTTTTTAATTCTGATTATTTGTTTACGTATTAATTGTATATATATATATATATATATATATATATATATATATTGGGTTTAACATTTATGTCTTGAATAAATAAGATGAATTTATGGTTTGAGTGAACATTAATCTGATTTATCAACACTGGGCTTCCTGGGAGGAAGGCAGCAATTTTGGGGTCGCCACTGAAGACAGTACGCTAGTTCTTTAAACAGTTTTCCAGAGTCTTGTTGTTTCTGTGTTGCTTCACTCCACATCACCTTTACTTTGCTGAAAAAAAAATCAAACTATAAATGTGGCCGATCTGTGTTCAACTGTGATTTTTTCAAATTTTGGTCTGGTTGATTATGAGCTGGATTCCGTCTAAATTTTTTGAAGTGAGATATTTGGAAAACGATACCCTAGTGGTGGGACACAGAACTCTGGCAGAATTAGAACATTTAGACAAGGCAGCTGATAAGATAAGACAAATATACATTTTCATTCATATTTGTTCAGATGTTGGTGATTTGAACAGAGTGGCTTTAAACAAACATACGCCCATTAAATATTTGTAATGCAATTATGTAAATGTAAAAAGGGTGAATTCCTGGTACTTTGAACACAACAATGGTCTTTAATTTGAAGTTGGAAGCCAAGAAACATTATATCTACTGTGACTTCAGTTTTTTAGAGAATAATTGTGTATTTTTCTGGTCAAGACTGAATTATTACCCGGTCTGCCTACTTCCATCTACGCAACATTAACCGCCTACGCCCTTCCCTCACTACTCACTCGGTCG
This sequence comes from Nothobranchius furzeri, assembly GCF_043380555.1. Taxonomy (NCBI): domain Eukaryota; kingdom Metazoa; phylum Chordata; class Actinopteri; order Cyprinodontiformes; family Nothobranchiidae; genus Nothobranchius; species Nothobranchius furzeri. Next base: position 52,001,915 of record NC_091752.1, read on the forward strand.
CCATCCTTGTCCACAGCCTCATCACTTCCCATATTGACTACTGCAACTCTCTTCTCTTCGGTCTTCCTCACAAATCCCTCCATTAACCCCAACTACTCCAGAACTCGGCAGCCCGCATCATTACCAGAACTCCCTCCTTCCACCACATAACCCCTGTTCTTCAGCAGCTCCACTGGCTCCCAGTCACTTCCAGAATCCAATTCAAAATTCTGCTATATACATTCAAAGCCATCCATAACCTAGCTCCCCCGTACCTCTCAGACCTCCTTCATCCCTCAACCTCCACCCGTTCCCTCAGGTTCTCCTCCTCCATCCACCTCTCTGTCCCACCTCTCCGTCTGGTCACAGGGCCTTCAGTCGCTCTGCTCCCCACCTCTGGAACTCACTCCCTCCTGACCTCCGTAACATTGACTCCCTCACTCTCATTAAAACCGGACTCAAAACCCACCTGTTCCGTCTAGCATTCCAATAATTACTCTCTTTGCTGCAATCTGTTTGCTTTATGCTGTTCTATCTTTTATTGTTGTGTATTTTATCTCTGTCTGTAAAGTGTCCTTGAGTGTTTAGAAAGGCGCTGTTGAAATAAAATGCATTATTATTATTATTATTATTATTAGGACTTCTTTCATCTCAATCTTTTACCATTTAGTCATCACGAGTGGAAGTGTGCTAGCTGAGTATCACTTTAAGAACTTTGAGCATCAATAGGCCTTTCAAACAGTGGCATGGTCAGATCTTTTAAAATGGGGTGGCCCAGGTAGTGCATTTCTTTGTGCATGGGTGGCACCAATGGTTATGCTTTTTCTGTTTTACCCCAAGCGTTTTGTGGAAAAGTCTGTTTAAAGGAAATTCAGTGGAGTGGCCAATCAGATTCCAAGGGTGGCATGTGCTACCCCAGGCCACCCCTGGACACGCCCCTGCTTTCAAAACCTGTATCATGCAGCTGATACTGTTTGAAAAAAACATGACAGGGAAAAACATCCATAAAATTCAAGGCTCTTGAACTGTAACCTGAACATGTTTAATCCATTCCATTTTTGGTTCTTTTAAAACACAAGAAAGGTTTTTATTTACCTTGCTAAACTGCAGACTTTGCGTTTGTCGACAAGCGTTTGCCGAAACGTTAACAAGGTAAAGAAAAACCTTTCCTGTGTTATAAAATGAACCAAAAATGGAATTAGAAACTAAACACGGTAAGAACACATCAGATATGTTTAATCCATATTAGGGCCTCCATTTTCTCTTTCATTTACATACCATGTGTACACAGAAGCCCACCTGTCTGTGTGTGACGCACTCTCGACCCTCGCTGGGTGAACGTGACCAGCGCCGATCCCTTTCTCTATCCCTTTCCCGGTCGTGCTCTTGGTCCCGGGAATGCCGGTGTCCATATTCGCCCCCTCGCTCTGCTACGTAGCGCTCTTTGTCCACAGAGCCGTGGTGATGGTGATGATGGTGGTGGTGCTTACGGTCTTTAGACCGACCTCGATCCTTGTCCTTGTCACCAGGCTGGTCCAAGCCTGGTGATAGAGGTAAGATCATGGTAAAGAAATAAAAAACATGACCACACATCACATTTATGAAGAGAAACTAAATGATTTTGTTGAAATCTCCTACCCGTGTCATCGTTGTAGCAACACAGGGATCTCTCAGAAGCTCTGTGACTTCGGTCTTTACGGCGGTGTCCGTGTCTGTAAGGTCGGCCCTCCTCAGGTATCACATTATCCATGTTGTAATCATCTGCCCCTCCTTTATCTCTGTGGCCCCGCCCCGACCTGCTGTGGCCCAGAGACGAAGCGGACCGTTTCATGGGGCTGCTGTCGTTGATGATCTGAGAAAAGAAAAAGAAACCACCAAAAGATGGAGGGAGAGGCGCTTCTTTTGACAACCAGCGTTTTACTTTGTTGGAGTGATCGGATAAGACACTGTGTGCATGCGTGTGGGATGTTGTCTGCTTTTATGCAAGCATTTCAATAAATGTTCTCCAAAACATCTCCTAAATGTTTAATTTGCACGCTACAACAAAATCATGCCCAACAAATGTTGCACTCAGTATAGTCTGGGTGACAGTAGTCAGTCAAAAAGTCAAATCTGTTGCAAAACCATCTTTACTATAAAAACAAATGTATCATTTAGACCTCACCCCAGCTTTCCACTGGATGTGTAAGCGGTGCGAAACGTAATGGACACATTTTATCTGAGAGCTCCCTTCCCACAATGATGCAGTTACTACTAAGACAAGAAACAGCAGTGAAAGCGTTCCATGGAGGTGGTACCGTCCTGTTAGGTCACAAAATATGAATAAACTTCAATTAAATTGAATAGAAAAATCACTGAAAAATTACAAGATGATGCAGGATTTTGGCAGTTCACATGAACTGCTGTAACAAGTGCATTTTCCCCACTGTGGGATCATTAAAGTCTGTTCTATTCTATTCTATTCTATTCTATTCTATTCTATTCTATAAATAAAGAGAAAGACAGCAGCATATATCCAAAAGATTTGCGGCTTTTTTTGTACTAGTTAGCAACTGGGTAACTTCCTGTGACTTATTTTGAAAGTTTCTGAATGTTTTACACAGCTTTCGTGTTTACCTTCCTGTCTGGCCTCATCTGAACTGCTGAGCTTGATGCATTTTGAAAAGGTGGTGCAAGAAAAATAGAACTGAAACGTAAGCAACATGTACACTTCTGGGTTGCTTCCAAAACGTATTGCTTCACATCTAGTGGAAAGGCACCCATCCAATATAATGGTGGCTAACTGCTGCGTTTTGCTAACATGTCTGGTGGAAAAGCCTGGTCGAGGAGTAAATTTGCTTTTAAAGTGACAATGTGTAGTTTTTTACCATTGATCTCTGGAAATTTCCATTGAAAGGTTGTTGTAAATGAATTAAAAGTTACGTAATTGTTGAAAAATATTGGCGGTTTCATAACCATAGAATGTAGGTCTA